>NC_135625.1:14733963-15033963 GCF_053574225.1 Canis aureus | reverse complement strand
TTCTTCTTCTTCTTCTTCTTCTTCTTCTTATTATTATTATTATTATTATATAGACTCATGTTTCTGCTTTGGCCATATTTGTTGTTATTATTATTATTATTATTATTATTATTATTATTATATAGACTCATGTTTCTGCTTTGGCCATATTTGTTGGCCAGAGTTTTAACATTTCTTGTTGTGTAAGGTCTGACACTAATTACTTAAATCATTAATTTTGTCCAGAAAGATCTTTATTTCTTTTTCATTTGTTTTAAATTAACTATTTTTAGAGCAGTTTTAGGGTCACAGAAAAATGAGGTAAAAAAAAAATATAGTTTTCTACCCTCCCCCCTTCTCTGCTATCAGTATCTCACAACAGAGTGGTATATTTGTTACCATCCACACTGACACATTATTAACGATGCAAATCCAAAGTTTACATTAGGGCATTCTCTGAGTTTGGACAAATGTATAATTACATGTATCTATCATTGAAGTTTCATACAAAATAATTTTACTGTCCTAAAAATCTTTTGTACTCTATTAATCCCTCCTTCCTTTCCAACCCTTTGCCACCATTAATTTTTTACTGTCTCTAGAGTTTGCCTTTTAAAAACTTTCATGTAATTGGAATCATGTAATACAGAAGCCTTTTTTGGATTGGTTTTTTCCACTTAGTAATATGCATTTAAGTTTCTTCCATGTCTTTCCATGACTTGATATTTCTTTTTAATGCTGAATACTATTCATTTTTCTGAATATACCACAGTTAATTTATCTGTTCACATACTGAAAGACGTCTTGGTTGCTACCAAATTTTGGCTATTATAAATAAAGCTGCTGAAAATATTCATGTGCAGATTTTCATATGGACATAAGTTCTCAACGTTTTTGGGTGAATGCCAGAGAGCCCGTTGCCGTATGATATGGCAAGAATATGTTTAGTTATATAAGAAACTGCCTGGCTGTTTTTGAAAAATAGCTGTACCATTTTGCATTCTAATCAGCAGTGAATGAGAGTTCCTACTACCCCACATACTTGCTAGCATTTGGTGTCGTCAGTGTTCTTGTATTTTACCCATTCTGATGGGTATGTAGTGATACCTCATTGTTTACATTTGTAATTACCTAATGACATATGATGTGCAGCATCTTTTCTTTTTTTTTTTAATTTTTTTTTATTTTTATGATAGTCACACAGAGAGAGAGAGAGAGAGAGAGAGAGAGAGGCAGAGACATAGGCAGAGGGAGAAGCAAGCTCCATGCACCGGGAGCCCGACGTGGGATTTGATCCCGGGTCTCCAGGATCGTGCCCTGGGCCAAAGGCAGGCGCTAAACTGCTGCGCCACCCAGGGATCCCCCATTTTTTCATATGTGTACCTGCCATCTGTGTGTGTGTGTGTGTGTGTGTGTGTGTGTTCTTTGGTGAGTTATCAGGATTATACCCATATTAAACTGGGTTTCTCATTTTCTTATTGTTGAGTTCTAAGAGTTCTTTGTATATTTTGGATCACAGTCCTTTGTCAAATGTGTCTCCTAAAAATATTTTCTCCCACTCTGTATTTGCCTTCTGATTTTTTTGACTTGTCTTTTGTAGAACAACAACAACAAAAAAAATCAATTTTAACGGAGTTCAGCTTCTCAGTTATTTCATTCATAGGTCAGGCCTTTGGTGCATCTAAAAAAATTTCTGTAACAGGTGTCATCTAGATTTTCTCCTACATTATCTGCTCTTTACAGTTTTATGTTTTACATTTTTATCTATGATCCATTTTTCATCCGTTTTTGTGAAGGATGTAGGGTCTAGATCCAGACTGGTTTCTTGTTTTGTTTTGTTTTGTTTTGTTTTTGCATGTGGATGTCCATTTGTTTCAGCATCGTTTGTGAAAAAGACTATCTTTTCTCCATGGTATTGCCTTTGCTCCTTGGTAAGAGATCAGTAAGTCAGTTGACTACATGTATGTGGATTGATCTCTGGGCTCTCTATCCCATTCTATTTATCTGTATCTCTATTCTTTCATCAGTTCCATACTGTCTTGATTACTATAGTTTTTATTAAGTCATGAAGTTTAGAATTTCAGTCTTCTGACTTGATCATTCCTCCATTATTGAATTGGCTATTCTAAGTCTTTTGCTTTTTTATATAAGCTTTAGAATCATTTTGTTGATACCTACAAAATAACTTGCTGGGATTTTTATTGAGATTGCATTGAGTCATGATCCAGAATATATAGAGTCCATTGAAAGTGTTGGTATGTTTTGTAGAAGAAATAATAACTCTTGCCCTTAAACGAAGGGCAAGAATGAGACAAAGAGGGAAAGAAGGTGTGTTTCAGGGTAAGTCCACTGTGTGTGCCAGGCATTTTTGCATTATTAAGACAGAAAAAAAGCATTTCCACTTTTACACACTTAGTGACATTTCCAAATCATTGGCCATGCCAATTGGGCGGCCTAAACTGGGGGGTCCTGCTCTGAGAAGTTTCAAAGGCTTTTTATAAATGCCTTTGTACCCCTGATGCCTTATTATACCCAAATTTACCAGGAGATTTGGGTAGGAATGGGGGTGATGGGCTTTGCCATTTATAAAAGCATGAGTGCTGATAAAAGAAGTAAAGCTTTGAAAGCTTCGAGTCTTGCACCTGTTCATGGTCATCATTAACCAGTTTTACTTGGAGTCCACATCAGATGGACTGTCAGTCTGGCTGTAAATTTCAGGAAGCTCTGTTATATGGGAACATGAAGCATCACTGTACTCTTGCAGATGTGCTGTTTTTTGTGGCATAAATAAATGTGCCTGTAAGGTGCATCACTGCCAAAAAAAAAAAAAAAAAAAAATCCACATTTAGTAAATTTATACTGTCCCTTAGGAAATAAGATTTGAGAACCTAAGATTAAAAATTAAGCTGTAGAGCCTAGGACCATGATATAAAAACAATAGTACTTATAAGAAAATGTCCTGAGTCAGGACATTGTAATTGAAGGTAGGTGAGCTTCTCAATAGGTATCTAGCAGCCTAAAATGAGGCTCATATAAAAAATAGTATAATAGTGATATTTACAAGAATGAAAATCTAATTTTTTAAGACTGAATGTCTACAATTTTAAGATTTCTCTGCATAGAGAATGTACCAGCTCAAGACACCTTAATTTACCTAGCTGCATCTAAGGTGCATAGTAACTAATTTCAGCTACTGTAAATAATTAGTACTAAAGCTAGGAGAGAAATGAATACATATCAAAACCTGGATATGAGGAGAGTTCTGTGGAAGGATTGTGCAACCAGAAGTTACCATAACTAAAATCACTTTCATGACCATTTATAATCGCCAGGCCCATTACAGTTTAACGGGTGGCCACCAATCCATGGGGACTTTGGCGTCAGACCCACAAGTGAGTCATTTGTCCAATTTCCCACAATTAACAGATTGTGGAGCTGGGGCTAGCTGCTGAGTGTATTTTGTTCTCAATATAAAATAATTCATGTTAGTAGGAAAAAAGTAGGAAGTAGAAAAGACATTCTATTTCAAAACCATAACCCCAATTCCCAGAGACATTGTTAAAATGTTATTAATTTCTTGACTTTTTACATATTGCTTTCCCTACTTGATATCATTTTGTGTTCTGCTTGAAAATATCATCATAAACATGTTCCATATCTTTCTGTACAAACTACATGGGGATACCATATTTAATGTCTGCACGTTATTTCAAATACACTATTTCTTCCTTTGCATTTCCTTATGGCTGAAACTTTAAAAAGTCTTAACTTTCTCACTATTGTAAACTATAAATGATCCTACCAAAACATCAGTAATTGAGTTCCTAGCCCTGAAGATTTGAACATCTTTAAAATTTTTTACTCATATTCCCAAATTACCTTCTTGAAAGCATTGTCTGGAGTGCCCACTTCATGACACACCCCAACACTGGGTATTCCCTTTAAAACATCTTTGTGTAGGGATGCCTGAGTGGCTCCGTGGTTGAGTGTCTGCCTTTGGCTCAGATCGTGATCCCAGGGTCCCAGGATCAAGTACTGCATTGGGCTCCCCACAGGAAGGCTGCTTTTCCCTCTGCCTGTGTATCTGCCTCACTCTATGTCTCTCCTGGATAAAAAATAAAATATATTTTTGAATTTTTTAATTTTTAAATATTTTTATTTATAGAAGGCAAATACATTTCTAACATTTACTAATTATTTGCATTGTGTCTTCAGTAAAGTAAGCATGCGTGGTTTTTGCCTTATTTTTCTTATTTTGCCTTATTTTGCTTATTTTTCGGAGTCTCACGGTTTTTCTCATTGATTTTTAAGATCATGTTTGTCATGCTTAGTGCTGGAACCCTACCACTGTATGGGACAAAATAAAAATTAATTGAATTACTTCTTTATGAAAAAATTAGAACTCTGAGGAAGACAGAAGTAGAGGCATTGTAAATAGAAAACACATGTTGGAATGTTCTGGAGAAGATACTTTGAAAGCATGAGAAATATATATTACACTGAAGCTGAAAGAGGAGAGAAACATATTGTGCTTCAAGTTACATTGACAAGAATATAGAGAAAGAATGAAGACATTGAGTGAAGGAAAAAAAATTTATAAAACTTTCTGTTTTGTAAAAACAGAGTTAATTTTTTTAGAGTTAATTTTCATTGCTAATAATTTCTGACATGGTATATGTTTATATGTAAAATGTTGATTGAAACTAATCACTATCCAAAATGTGGAAAAATTTATTTTCAAAGTTAACAAAACTGCTATTGTTTTAAAACTAGTTTAGCAAAAAAACAAAAGTACCCAGGAAAGGAGATACAAAATCTTTTCAATAAAAATGTTGTAAAGATAAATAAGATGTCATTGTAGCAATTTTTTAATAAAAATCTGTGAGGATAAATGAGATAATATACTGAAAGTACTATGAGCATGTTATACAAAAAAACCCAAACCAAACCAAAACAAAACACTATATAAATTCATCGTTTTCTTAATATAGGATTTCCCTATTTGCTATTGAATCCTTAGTGTACATATTGAAAAATAGAAGGAAATATTTATAGAAGATGGGTGCAAAGATTTTCATAAATAAGTTTTATACTATTTAATATTTAGGAGCTTAATTTACACAAATTAAGTTATATATTTATTTTCATTTAGAAGTATTATTGGGTTGAGACAAGTACCTAGCATCGGAAGAAGTGTAATAATAATTTGTTCAGGTGTAAATTCATCAGTCTACTGTTTATCAATAATCCAAATACTCCATTGCCAATTATAAGGAAAACATCCTTATAATTGCTTATCAGAAGTGAAACATACATTATTGACTTATTACTGAGTTATGTTACAAAGTCCATATTATAAATTTACAGTGACAGGTCTATAAGCTGTTATTAAGTATGCATATTTGTCCAATGTAGAAACGTAACCATATAAAGATCAAGAAAAATAGGTAGAGATAAACTTGATTATTTGTACCTTTTATGAATATACACATAAAATGAAGTGTGGTCAATAAATTTCACTGTCAGTGCTACCTAAATTTGAGACAAAACATTATCCTTGTTCAAAAATAATACACGCAAGAAAGTATCAACAGTATTAGAAAAGTATAAAAGTATTATGAGTGGACAATGTCAGTCTGAGTTGCTATTATTTATTATTTTTAAATCAAAGCCATTAATTCCACTTATTTCTTACATGTAGAATTATAGATACCATGACATTTCTCATCAGTGATGAAGGTTATCTTTATTCTTACAGCTGTGACACATTTCTACATCTAGTCCCTAAACTGAAATTTAGTTACTGATTTGTGTATTATCCTTGCCCTTACTAATGACGTGATTCATAAAAGGGTTAAAAAAAACAACACCAGCTTTTCAAATGTGGGTTTAGATTCTCACTAGAAGTAAATTAGATTATCTTTGGACTAGAACGCTATTGTAACAATTTGACAAATAACACCTTTGTGACCTGATGGTCTTGTTGTTGTTGTAGTTTTTAAGCAAGGTGGGGGAAGGGCAGCAGGAGAGGGAGAGGGGATCTTAAGCAGGTTCTGAGCCCAGAGCAGAGCCTGACGTGGGGTTCAATCTCACAAGCCTGAGTTCATGACCTCATCCAAAATCAAGACTCAGATGCTTAACCCACTGAACCACCAGGCACCCCAAGTGATCTGACAGTCTTAAGTAATGCTTTTAGCATCACATTGATGTTATTTTATTCTGAAGTCCAGTGGTCGCTAACACCACCTGTCTTGTAGCAGGTGGTAAAAGGTAGCAATGAAGTGTATTAGGGACCATCCCAGCACTCATTCCTCCTCTTTTCCCAAGATGACATCTAATATCCCACATGTCTGTGACTATCAGTGATGTAACAATACAAGAAACCTCCCATGACATGTGTCTAGGACGTACAGCTGAGTGGGGCCAAGTGTGGACTTTGGAAGTTGACTGCCAGGATTTGAAGCCACGCCACACTGTCCTAGGGGAAGTTGTTTAACCTCTCTCTGTGTTTTGGTTCCTGATTCTAAATGTTGCTGTGAGAAACTGTCAGTAGGTTTAGGCATCCCAGGTTCTTGTGCACTTCTAGAACCAGTTTTGTTTTATTTACCTTGTTAGAGGTACCAGCAGCTGCTAAGCAGAAACTCCCCAGAAGCCTGATTACTTCAATAACCTTGCCCAGAGCTCCGGCTTCCTGGGAACATCAAGAGGCAAGAAGCAAATGTGGCTGGAACCTAACAAGAAAGAGATCAAGAATAGTAAATCAGGGCAACTCAGTTCAAAAAAACCTTAAAAATCTCCCTTGTTCTTATCTATCTTTCTCATGTTGTTGCTGGATGAATGACTGCTTCCTTACTCTTCAGAAACCCATGTTCATAATTAGGTTCAGCATTTGCCTCCTTTAAGAAATCTGTTTTGACTAGTCCATTATTTGTATATATAGTGTTAATGTCTGATTTCTGTTACATGCTAGGTGATTCTCAACCGGCATAACTTCCATTCTTTAATATAGATACATATATTCTTAAATAAGGAAGCTGGCTTCAACAGGCTTTTAAATCCTCTAGGGATAAAATCTGTGCTTTTCCTGTTTATGCCCAGGCTCAGGGTAGCGTGTTGCACAGGCGTAAAAAACTCAAGGATTTGTTAAATAATGCTATGCAACTTTTACCATCAACCACTAAAAAAGAGGTATTGTATTTTCATTCCCCGTACCCCACTCTTGGTTTGCATTCTTTCCTGGACTTTACATCAATGTATAGTTTCCCTAAGAGAATTTTGTCCGTATGTTCTGAAGCCAATGAACACCTGATTCCCTTCAATTGCTTATATTTCCTTGGGAAAATATAATTTGTACTGATATTTTATCAGCTTATTTTTAGTATGGGAAGGAATACCGAAGAGCAGAACTTCAGTCTACGATATTTTACTTGACATCAACCTGTTTATAGGAAAGTACATTTTTTAAAATTAAATATTATCACATTATTTAGTTAAGGGATTTTATAGGAAAATTTTCATTATAACACCTGGTAATAGACAGATTTCACTTGGGTTTCATATAGATTATTTGAAATCTTTTGTCTTTATAGTCAGTTGTCAATTCATGCAGCTGTATTTAAATGAAAATTTGTGGTTGGAGGGAGGCTTAGTATCAACCAGAGTTGTTCTACAGCTGTTGCAAACCCTCAGCTGTTTGCACTTTTCTATTCCTTTCTATCCAGAGAAAAAGAATGAGCTGCTCTTGGGTCCGAGAGAGAGCATCTCTATTTTACATTTCATTATGTGGGCTATTTTTTAGCAGAGGAGTTAAATGCTAGCTGCCTGACTTCGCCGCACTGGACTAAGATAATTATTGGTATTCTGCAGCTGTTCGAAGAGCCTTTTTGTAGGCAAAGTATGAAGAGCTGTAGATTTCCGTTATTTTGTCAACAATCTATGATCAAATAAGATCATGTGCATAAGAATTTAAAGCACAAGAAATGGAACCATAGAATTCTGCTTCCCAGTAGTATTGAAATATCAAGAATAAGAGGCAAAAAAACAAAGTTCATCATTCATTGAGCATACTATAAATCTTTGAGCTATTTTGCTGTAAATCTAAAATTTTAAGAGACATATTTTTATCTTTCCTTTATCTGGATAAATGGAAACTGCCAATTTATCTAAAATATGACACACTAAATTCCTGAGATAACATTTCCTTATTAAGAGAAGCATATTTTGGGGGGGCCAAGTGGCTCAGTCAGTTAAGGGTCTGCCCTCAGCTCTGGTCATGATACCAGTGCTAGGATGGAGCCCCTGGCATTGGCTCCCTGCTCAGAGGGGAGTCTGCTTCTCCCTCTGCCACTCCCCCTGCTCCTGCTCTCTCCTTCGCTCACTCTCAAGTAAATAAATAAAATCTTAAAAAAAAAGCATATTTTAAAAAATAAAACTAAATATTCTTTTAAAAATAAGAATAATTTTTGAAATTTTCAAAGCTTGCTACGCTTTTAGAAATATGCAAGGACGTCCTATTCAATCAATCCTAGTGATGAAGAGTAGAAGAATCTAAGGTTAGGAAACAGTGTGGAGCCAGATTTTGAGGGTCCTCAGATCCAAGTCCTATAGCAGGAGTTTATCCGCTCATCTGCAGCAATGCTGGGAAAGTTCTGCAGAAGAGTAGCAGTGGGGAATAAAAGGCAGAAAGTTAGGAAAATTTTAATGCTGAAAATGTGCAAGAGAATTAGAACTGGAAGGAAATACTCAAGACTAACATCATATTCGGAAATAAATGCAACAATTAACAAGTCTAAATAGCTCCTTTCAGGAATAGTTCTCCTCTCTTGGCTTCCATGATGCTGAGATTTTCTGGTTCCAAATCTACCCTGTCTATGTGTTTTTCCACTTCTTTCCTCCTGAATGTGAAAGTTACCCACTCCTTACCTGCTGTTCTCTGCCCTCCTTCCCTCTCCTCTCTGCATGTTTTCTCTCCTCTCTCCACTCCTTTTGTGCCTTTATCTCCCTTCCTATTCTCTCCCCTTAACCTCTTCCTTCCTGGTCTCCCAGTTACTTACTTCCTCTTTTTCTCCCTCCTTCCTCTTCCTATCCCTTCCTATCACTGCCCCTCCCTGTCTCTCAGTATATCTAAATCCATAGCTATACTTATATCTATATTTAGATCTACATTTCTATCATTTATTTCCTTCTGAAATATTTGCCAGTAATATGTCTCCAAGTATCAACTCTATGTGAATAGATAGCCTAGCTCCTGAGACATGCACTTTTGTGGTCTTTCAAATTATAAATTGCAATTCCCCAAATCAGAATATAGAATTCCAGTAATCAGTCAACTCTCTTGAAAAGATAAAAGCCGCAGGGTGCTTGGATGGCTCAGTCAGTTAAGCATATGCCTTCAGCTCAGGTCATGATCCCAGAGTTCTGAGATCAAGCCCCACAGGGACTCCCAGCTCAGCAGAGTCTGCTTCTCCCTGCTCCTGCTCCTGCTCCTACTCCTGCCCCTGCTTCTGCCCTGGCTAGTGCACAGGCATGCATCTCTCTCTCCCTCTCAAATAAATAAATAAAATCTTTAAAAAAAAATAAGTAAAAGCTCCTTCTGGTATGTTTCTTTTTTTTTTTTTTTTTTCTGGTATGTTTCTAACTTACCATCTAACCTTGTGAAAGTCAATAGACCTCCATGAATCTTAGATGTCCCATCTGTAAAATGAAGAAAATTATATGTGTACCTAAGAGTCTAATAGTTAGAATATTAATATAAAGTGAATAGTCCTCTCCCTTGTATGAAGTCTCAAAAAATTTGTTTTTTCATATTTTATAGTGTTGCAGGTAAAATAGAGAATAATTTCCAGCTTCTTTGATCTCTATTCTCTGCCTCAGCATTAGGGATTTTACTTAATGATTGGTTTTAATCACAAATTGCACAGATACTATCACTTCCTAATTAGAAATACTATGGAAAGAGGATGCAACTTAACACTGGATGAGGTATTTACATGCCTTATTTTAAAACTAATATTAATTTTCCTCTAACATGAAATGAGGAACATAATTACTGACTTCATTAAGGTTTATTTTGAGTTAAAAGATATGGTATTTTTAAAAATATACACTTAATTTCAACAAATTATAAAGTATAGACTAATAGTATATAAGGCTCAGATTAATGATATAAAGGACAAAAATACCCACTATATCATGACAAATAAACTTATTTCCTTTCATCAAAACATTCTAGAGTTTAAAGTTTTTTCTTAAATATAAACTTTGAGATGGATATACACCACCCATATTTTTTTTTCTATTTTTTTCAGAGTTGATGAATGACAATTCAAAGTATTCTTTTATTAACTACTTACTCACTGTATGTTAACCAGGAACTTATATTACCCCCCCCCCCAAATTAGAAGCAATGTGGAATAAAAAAATTACAAGTATTAGTTCAATACCAAATAAGTATACATAACTCATAAAAATGGTGTGTATAACATAACTGTGGTTAAGATATCATTCATGCTCTGTCCAAGTCTCATGGAAGACTTGTCTATATTGTCTTTTAGAAATTGGTTCAACCCTCTCATCTTACTATCAAAGAAATAAAACATTGGGAGCCCAATTAAACATTGGGACAATTTGAAATGGACATCAGGTTTCTTGCTTCAGTTTGAGGTGTTTTTTGTAATACTACTCTAGGGTACGATTCAATCATTTCAAGCATTATCCAAGTTTTTGTTGTGTGTGTGTTTAAGTTCTGTCAACAATCATTGAAGTTAGATAATTAGGGTATTCTTCAGAAATGCTCTTAATGTGAATCATTTAAATAATTCTTCATGATCATTTGATTGCTTTCCTCATGTAGCCTTAGGATGGGGTCTATTCATGTAGTGTCCCAACAGAACCTTATTCTGGATAGTTTCATTTTCTTTATACTTTGACCTGATTTAAATAAGATTATGAAAAATATTTAATGGTATCTTCTGTTTATGTAATGTGAATATTAAACCATTTTTATAGTCAGTTATTTCATACAACAATTTTGGTTTCCAGAAAATAGTGTAACCTATCATACCTTACCTACTATTTTTAATATGGAGGTAGCACTTAAGTCAATTTGCATAGTTACATTTACATAAGCAATCTCTAAAACATGGGAACTCTGAAATATGGGATGCTGATATTTTAAGAGATCATTATTGAAACTATCTTATGAATTTAATTATACTGCTTAGAAAAGAGCTTTGTTTTTTTAGCATAGAAAATATTTCACTTGAATGAAAGCTAAAATAAACAAAGAATCACACAAAATATTACATAATTATTTTTTGTTACCATTTTTTCTTTTTGAGTATTAAGTAAAATAACATTTATGAGAGGTATGCTACTACCTTACTCTTTTATTATTGTAATAGCTTTTCTTTGCTTTATGTTGTAGTCAGAATACACGTCATTTATTTCAAATGTTCAAGAAAGAGTATGTTACTCAGTAAAATATAGTTCCTTCAAATTTAAACATTAAATTATACCTGCTTATGAAATTTAAGCTTGAAATATGTTTCCTCTTCCTTATCACAATATTTAAAACTTTATGGGATATGTATACAGGGATGCCTGGGTGGCTCAGAGGTTGAGTATCTACCTTTGGCTCAGGTCGTAATCCCGGGGCCCTGGGATCAAGTCCCCTGTCCGGCTCTTTGTGGGGAGCCTGCTACTCCCTCTGCCTTTGTCTCTGCCTCTCTCTCTGTGTCTCTCATCAATCAATAAATAAAATATTTTAAAAAATAAATATACATATATTACATATTCTCTTGCATTGGTATATAATATATATTTTTCATAGACTGATATTTCAAGAGCTAGTGTGGTACAAAGAGTTGCTCATCTTAATGCAAAACAAAAATTAGTCGTGATATTTTTATTTTAATCTGGACTTGTAAATTTGATCCAATATTATTTTTGACAGCTAACAGTTTGTGTTAATCCCTCTATCCTATCTTCATATTTCTGTCCAAACATTAAAAGTTTTAAGAAATAAGACAGCTTATTAAATTTGGAGTTATGGGTAAATAAAGATACAATAAATTATTAATTCACGAAATGCCTTGAGAGACTCAACAGTGACCAAATATTTAAAATGTATTAATACAATTTTATTAATTTCTGGTTTCTTCTTTAGAATTATTTTAAAAAAATGCTTTAGAGATATGACAGGTATGGTCAGTTTTCTAATTAAAATCCACTTAGCTTCCTTTTCCTTAGTGGTGTTACAGTAATGAAATGGATCACCAACATGCTGAGAATGGCAGGGCAGAGGGTTGCAATTAGGTTGGATTCATGATGGCAAGATTTTGCTGAGGTTTCTTTATTGTTATCTGAAGCAGTAAACATTCTCTCTAACACAAAGGGCAAGATTATATCTGAGATAGTTGAAATTACTAGTAAGTGGATTCTTGACAGACCATGTGCTACTGGATTGGTACTAATATTCAAGGGTAAGTAGAGAGGATGTCCTTCAAATGCAATTCTTCACTCCTGAATGTCCTCTTTTGCTTCTATCTCCTGGCTACACTTCTAAGAATTGAATAATGAGAAAGAATATATGCAACATGCCACAGACTCACGAACTGCAGTGCTGGTTTGGAATGTTCTTATCCTTTAATTTTGCGACTCCTTTAGGAATGCTGTGTCATTAGTATTTAAATCACTTCATAAATATTTCACTTTAAATACCATTGTAATGTCTTGTGTATGCCTTAATTTGTGTCTAACATAATGGTTTTGTATAGTGAAACAATTTCATCAGGGCACTTATACGATTAAAAAGAGATTTAATGGAACACTTTATCTTTGCTTTGAGTTGACCATGGAACAGAAAGCAAAAGGCTATTTAATTTCTACAGAAATAGCTTCTTATATTTAGATACTTTGTGGGTTTTTTTTTTTTTAAAGAAAAATCAACATATTATACATGTCTCACAATACATACTCAGGGAAATTGTAGACACTGCAGCTTGGGTGGAAGAAAAAGCATAGAGAAGCAGGGAATTATACCCTCAAAGTCCTGGGATGACCTTGCATAGGGAGAACAAAGAAAGGAATGGCAAAAGAATGGAGGGCACTGATGAGGGTTAAAAAGTTGGGAATTTCCTAGCGTCACATAAACTTTATTTTCTTTGACCTCATTTTCATTGTCCTTCCATTAGAATGCCATTCTAGAGTATTTGAGAATTTGAGAGTCATATGAACAAATAAGGAAAAACTTCTAGAAGTTAGTTTCTCCAGCATTTCCTTATGCACATGATGGGAGAAAAATGAAGTTTTGTTTTGTTTTGTTTGTTTGTTTGTTTGTTCCCCTGCCAATGGTGTTTCTGATGAGGACTCAAGAGGCAAATTTCTTTCCTTGAGCATCCCATTCTTTATATAGTTTGTTGTATTTTAATTGAAAGTCCTTTTGAACTTACTAAGGAGAGAATCATATCTTTTATCTTATATCTTTGCATCTTTTGTAGTGTCCAGACAGCTAAGCAATAATTGCTAATTCATTAAACATTTTCCTTTTGTAGATTTGTGTTGTGATAACAGAATAAAGTCATCTAATCTTGTTTGCTTTTATTCATTATATTCTTAATCATGAAATAAAGATTTTGAGATATTTTTTAGTTTCATTCAAATATGAGGGAAGTAAATTTGGAGGTAATAGGACACCAAATTATAAAGAAGAGCAAAATGTAAACTTGCAGAAATGTTTTAATAAAATTAAAACCATTAAGGTTGCATACTAGTAATTTAATATTGACTGTTTCATTTAATTGTGTGATATACTATTGTGACCTTGGAAACAAAGGGACACTATAGAGAGATGAGTTATTGTTTTCAGGGAAAAGCACACTATTTTCTCTTGAAAGTTACATAGTGCAGCAACACTGAAAGTTATATAGTGCAGCAACACTGAAGAGAATCATGGATCATTCTAAATTTGAAAGGAAGTTAGTGCCAGTAATTGTATATTTAAATCAAGACTGATTTATCTCCAGAGAGCAGAAATAGGTTCTCCTTCTCGAATGTTGTCTATTTTTTCCCTTCATAACTGATATCCCATGGGTAAAGCCTATGGAAGGCAATAGCATCAAGTTTGTATTTCCTGAAAACTTTGCTCAAAAGGAAAGATCAAGGAATAGGAAAAAAGAAAGAAAATTTAGGAGACATGGAGGCAAAATGAGAATTTCCAAAGAATGAAGAATCCCAGAAGAGTACAATAGGTAGAATCTGCAGATTGCTGAGAGTAGAAAAAACATTGTATGATTATGTATAGTGAAACAATGACTTAGCAAGAATAGATGAAATTAAAAGCCACTTTACAAAAAGACTAAGGGAATTTATTTCTAATAGAAGAAACCTGGAAAATAGTAATAAAGAATTTGGGAAGAAAAAGATTGATCCTAAGTGAAAAGTTCAAAGGAAATATTGATGCCCAAACAAATTGAAGCTGTGTGGCAGAAATAACAATTGTGACCAATTCAGCCAATATACAATGAAGCAGAATTATGATGCTGATAAATGCAGCATGTACCACAGGGGCTGACCATCAGAATTAAAGGGGTCTATGCTCCCTATTATTTTTTCAAGGAGAATAATAGTAGAATTAACTTTTTAATGTTAAACTCAAATAATAGCAATTTAACTGTAGTCAGTGAAGAACACAAATGCAACCTCAAACGTCTGAAAGAAGAGTAGACAAAAGTTGAGATAGGCTAAGAGTAATCAGGTCTACCGAAGATTAGAGAGAGGACAACTGAGTAAGAGAAAAGCAGGGCTAAAGGGATGCATGAAGAATGGGTGGTAGCAACAAATCCAAATGCTTCAGTATTGATGGCAAATTACATTTAAAAGGAAATTGTAAGTCTGTATTTATTTATTTATTTATTTATTTATTTATTTATTTATTTTTTATTTTTATTTATTTATACAAATCCAGCTGCATTCTTTTTACAAGAACACAGAAGGAAGATTGAATTTTAAGTGAGAGGATGAAGTAAATGCTGGTGTTTTGGCACATAAAACTTTCATTCAAAAATCATTAATAAGGATTATGATGGTCACTAAAAATGATGAAAAATTCATCTGGGAGGTTCAACATTTTAAATTAGAATACAACCAATAGCATATACATTTGCTTAGTTACAAGAAGATATTGTCAAATTCATATCATGATAGAAAACATTACAGTTTCACTATTTTCTATGCATCAAAGATATAGAAAAGCTTTATGGGGTAGAAAATCCTGCATTAGGCTTGAAGCAATAGAGAGCACAATAAAAGCAATAGCACCTGAGAACTTTTGAACGATCCACTTGACATTTCTGAGCTTTAGGTGTCTCAACTATAAAATGATTTACTTGCATTACATTTTTTTTTTCTGAACTCAAAGACTCTCATATAAATAATACTATATATGATAATACTTTGAATATCATATTCACAACTTCTGCTTCCAGGAAGATGGAATAGACCTACATTTCCCTATTTCTTCCATTAAGTACAATTAAAGCACCTTTGCATTATATATAAAACTTTATGTTTAAGAAGACTCTGAAAGGTGTAGAGTAGAAGGCAGAACAACCAGGGACTTCAGGACACAAAAAGTGATGTGATGATGGTGAGTTCTCTAGGCTTTTCTGTAACCCAGAGTGTGTAAGAGAAGGTGATGACTCAGAAATGCCAATGGGTATAGGCAATATAGGTCCTAATAAGATCCTGCTGTTTCTAGACAAATGGTCAGGAAAGGAGAAGATAATGATAAAGAAAATATTTAGCTATACTGTTCTGTTCCAGCCATACACCTCAGGAAAAAAAAAAAATGTGTAGCCCCATACACACACACACAATAACAAAGCTCCATGGGTCATCTGGACTTCCACACTTGTCAGGTTGCAATGAGGTGATCTAAATACCCCATGCCCTGACAGGGTGAAATCAGAGAAGGCTACATAGGGGATTGGGATTTTCACCTCCACCAGGAAGTTACCAGGAACCTCTTTCAACAGTGTCATGGGAGACCTCATGCCCGAGCTAGGTTTCAATCCCTACATGGCAAAAATCGGGGTGTCTCACATCCTTTGCAAATGGGGAGTATCTGAGGAGGCCTAGTGGAAAATCAGGATGTTCATCAGTTACCTGTGATAACAATGCCACTCTTAACCCCCGTAGTGTCAGTTGAGGCCATATATGAAACAGAAATAGGCCCTCCTGCTCTTCCCAGTGGGGTGGTATCAGCAAAGGCATAGGAGAAAAGCAGAATTCCTGGTAATTCTGTAATTAATGAGGAGTAATGAGGAACCTCTCTCCACCTTGTGGGTCAGTGACCTCTTCATTTTCACAACCCATTCCCTCCATTTGAAGGGCTGAGCCTGATGATTATAAATCCAAGTGGGGTTTTTACAACACATAAATGGTTATTTTGAAGGCATTTTAAAGACTTTTTTTAGCCTGGGCCCCTTGTTCATTAGACTATACACTTTCCTCAAATTGAATTTGTTCTAATTACTTATTTTAATAATCAATCCCGAATTTTTTTTTTGTTAGATATAACCTTGAAATATCCTTTATCTCATTTCTTTCTTGCTCCAATGCCTTTCTCTCAAAACCATACCAAGGAGATCTCTATCACCTTTCATGAGAAGTATCAATGATCCTGTGCTGGTCAAGGCTTTTAAGATTTTATTTTTAACTTTTTGAGATAAAGTTGCAATCTGATTTTTTAACATTGAAAAGTAATGAGTTTGTAGAACCTTTATATACTCTTTCTGCTTATAAATCATCTGATTTCTTTCTGAACTCATCTTTGCCTTTTTGTATTTTGCCAAAATTGTCAGTATCTACCAACACATACAACTGTGACATTGTTTTTCAACTTTTTACCTTATAGCTTCTAGCAGAGAGACATATAATCATTCTATCAAAGTTGACAACTTTATCAAAAATTTTGCTGGTACAAAACATAGATCTTTCCCAGATTCAGTGTAAAGTTCCTTATCACTCACTACCTGAACACCAAGCCAAGGATCCATAGACTTATTGTTAACACCCTATTTCTAGATACAAATTTCCTTTCTATTTGGGTGTGGATAAGCTACTGAGCATAAAAAAAGAAACCTAAATATCTCAGTTAATTTAATACAAGACTTTTATTTACTGCACAAATACAGATGTTCTTCTTTATATAAGTCTTCTGGATGATTCTCTTCTATGTAGTGACTCATAGACATAGACTCTTTCCATCAATGTTTCCATTTTTCCTCAGAGTCTTGGGGTCCCACTCTGGATTCTTGGTATCTATCTGGACAATTAGCCAACATCGGGGGTGGGCAGTGTTCAAGTGTCCATACTGTGTCAGAAATCATCAGACAAACAATTCTATTGCCTCAGATGGTCACATGGCCCTACCAGAAGAGAGCCTTGCTAAAATAGCTTCATGTGTGCCCAGAAAGATGAGACAAACTGCGTATCGGTCAACCCAATACTCACTAATGTGGAGCTTGAAAAATATGATTGCTGATGGACAGCCCACTTAAACAGTTATAAAATAACAGAAAAAAATGAGTTTTGATGGCTAAATAGTGGTCTCCATCCCAAATATAAACTTAAATTTCTTGAGAAGTCTTAGGACTTAAGACAATAAGAATCACTATAAATGAAAAATGTCTTTGAAGTCCCCATTTTATTTAGAGCTTCATATATTGCAATTTACTGCATAATATATCAATGCTGTTTTAACATAAAAAGAAAACTCTTTTGCAACTATACAACTTTTGGTAAAGTAGGTACCCTCAAAATATGAGATGCTTCAACCTCTATTCATTAAATGTATATTGAGAACCTATGTCCATAACAAGCATAAAGCAGGAATATGAAAGACAGCTATGACTAGGACAACATTGCTTCTAACCTCATGGAGTCTGGAACTGAATTTCCATATTTCTCCAGCCATACTCCTAAATGTCCTGTATGATAATATATTCCCTACTTGAGAAACTACTTTATACACTCCTATGAGGGGTGTAGATTTAATTATTTAAAAGAATCCTAGATTTACACTGGTTTAATGATCATTCCAGGTTTTACAACTAATGAGTCATTCAAACGGATCAAATCTCAGTTATTCTGGAATCTTTGCAGTGACATTTCCCATATTTTACCTCTCCATCTATCTTGATATTAAAATCAAGGAGATTCAGTGATATGGAGTGTTAGAAGTGAGATGAGCTACGAATGGAAGTAATATCTGAAATTCTGGGAGTGTTTGAAACATTTGAAAGAGGTCAAGTTGTTTTGTGTGTGTGTGTTACTTTAATATATTATTTCACTTTATAATATTGCATTATTATATTGCAATATAATAAGCAGTTTTGCTCCTTGTATTTAAGTTTTTTTTATTAGATGAAAAAATAAGTATGAACTAAATCAAAACTATATCTTATAGTCTTTAATAAAACACTGCTTAATAAAAATATTTTCTGCAAAATGTGCTAGATAAGAGTACATTTTCGTTAAAACATGAAAGATCTATCTAACAATACAGAAAACCTTACAGCATTTGACAGTGTTAATTAAGAGTAAATAGACTCAGGGCCTCAGGATGGCTCAGTTGGGTAAGTGTCCCACTATTGATTTCAGCTCAGGTCGTGATTTCAGTGTCCTGAGATTCACCGTGGGTTGGGCTCTGTGCTCACAGATTGGGATTCTCTCTCTCCCACTGCCTCTACCCCCACTCATGCTCTCTCTAAAATAAATAAATAATATCTTTTTAAAAAGAGAGTAAATAGGCTCTTGAGTTACATTTGTCCTAGTTAATATCCCAGAAGACTGTCCACTGCATCTAAAAACTTCTTTTTTTGGAGTTAATAACAGACATTGAAAAGTGCTGTCCATTAATTTAAAGCCGGTACTTTTCAAGAAAATTTATATTCTACTTGGAACTTCAAAGAAAGGAAAAATCTAGTAGGTGAAATGCCTATGTCTATAATTGTCTTTTATTTTCATCAGAGGAATTTTGGCATTTTTATTCATATGCCCCAAAGGTTAAAAAGCAAAGCCTACAGTAATTTCAAACTCATCTGCCCTTATAAAATTAGTATTAGGACTTTGCACACATAGGACATGCACTAAAATGATACCTTATTATAAGATGTGAATGCTAAATACTAATTGTTTTGAAATGTATCAGAAGAATTCATGCTCCTTGTAATTACTTTTTAAACCACACGTGGAAAAAGTGAAGAAAAGAAAAACCTTTTATATTTCATTCTAAAGATTCTTGTCCTGTTCTATCAAACGGTGTTGGTTTTTACCCACCATTTTATGTACACAGCAGCATGAAGTTTGTTAGTTTGACTTACATTTTAAAAGTAGGAATCTTTTCTGTTTTAGCTCAATGCCAGTTGTGTGCTGACTGCCTGCTGCTTCCCAAGTACGTATCTAGAATTTTGTAGTTTAATTGCCACTTGCACAGTGGTATTGTACATAAACACAGCAGCTGCTACTGTATGTTGGAAGTGGCTCAGAAAAATCTATGGACACTGTTCAGCTTTGACTAAAAAGCCAAAAAATTTAGACCCAGCTGCATTACTCTAACAGCTTGGCAATATAACACCTTAACAAAAAGAATTCAACTCATTGGAAGTCTACTTACAATATGTTTGAGACCACACTAGAGAAAATTGCATGGAGCCATGTGGTCTAGTGGTAAAACTTTCCAAAAATGAAGATCATCTTTCCCGTTTTTTCTAGCCACAGAGGTCCTCATATTTTGTTCGTTAGTATTCTGTATTGCTAGAGATAGCCACTGGAGATAAGAAAGCTAATATGAAACTTGGATATCTTCCTGTTACCAGGTAGAGATTATGTTCTTTTTGGTTAAACCAATTAAAAATGTGAAACCAAGGGGGAAATGCACAGAAACCTTGACAAAAGACCTCTGTTGCAGCAGCTTGCAGACTTTAATGAACACTCTGTTATGTGGAAAAAGTGGACTGATGTCACATTTAAATCTAGTCATAAAAAAAGCCTTCTCAGTTTGTACTTAAGAGTCTACATAAGTATTTGTTTTTTGAAGCAGAAAGATTAGAAAGCCATTTTTCTTTTTTCTTTTTTTCATGTACAAAGAAAATGCAGGGCATTGCAATAAAAGAAATCAAGACAACTTCATTTGTTCCACTGCCTTGATATTTATCCCATTCTTACATAGAATTCTCCATATTTCAATATTTAGAGGTATAATTAGCATTCTTTGAAGAATAAATATCCTCATGCAAATTAGAAATATTATAGATTTACTGTCGGATATTATTGTTACCTTGATATCATTTGCCTTTTGATTCAGCTTTAAAATACCCAAGCTTATCTAGCAAGATCTTGAGCTCAATTCCATTAGAAATATGATATTATTTTTTAATCTTTAGGTGAACCCGGGCTATCCAAGTCCAGCAAAATGATGCCAATAGTTAGTCCTGCCAATTTTCGTGTTTTAGATAGGTAAAGGAAAGAGAGTATTACGATCTATTGGCTTCAGATTTCTTTAGAGTACAGTAGATCTAAATCCAATGTCTGAAGAAATAATCAGAGCTATTTATTTCTCTCTTAGTGTTATAAATATTAAGAGACAGCTGTGGTAGACATAGTTTAGAATCACATTAAGAAATTTCTCTGAGGTAAATATTATGCAATAGCAACCAAGCTGCAAAGAGCTTTCAGAGCTTTTATTAAATCAGCAGAAATATCTCTTTTAGTTTTTACGTAATTGATTCAAATTACTATAGTCTAAATTTTAAGAAATGACTAAGTTAATTTATAAATCTGAATGTAATAGATGTATTTTTAATTTAATTAACAATTCATTATGCTACATGTTTTTAAGTACATCATGCTGAAAATTTTCCCAGTTTTTTAGGGGAAGAATTCATGCCAGTATTTCTATAGTGGCTATCAGTAGATAGTAGTATTATAAGCACCTTTACTTTTCTTATTTACTTTATCTTTGGTTCTCATTTTCTGCAGTTATTCAACTTAAATTTCATAAATGATTTTCTATAAAATTTGACCATCCCAAGATAAACTAAAGGTTTTAGTGACTGAATTTATATAATAAGAAAATATTAGTCACATTAATATCTAGGCAAAGTGATGAAGGGAGAAGACATGAATATGTTCCATAGAAAAGATATATCTGAAGAGCAGCCTGGGTGGCTCAGCGGTTTAGCACCACCTTCAGCCCAGGGCCAACGTGGTATGTGACAAGACTATTTATACCCAGTTTAATAGTAATTTATTTGATTTCACTTGAAGTATTTTAGTTTTGTAAATGGCATATTCTTTACATGTTTTCCCTCCCTTTTTTCAACCTGAGAGAGTTTATAGATGTATGTGCAAAATAGGGGGCTTAGTAATATATTGATGTTTGGAGACAGATTGGTCTGAATTTACAAATATTATATACTATTTTAGAATTGGCTGGTTTGGTTTTATGATTGGATTCTATACATCGATATCCTCTGAAATATAGCTGATGAAGTTGTGACTTCTCTTGATTGATTCAGGGTGAGATCATCTTTCTCAGGGACTTTCATTGCTTTCAGTGATGTTGCAATTCTCTGTAATTTGCTGCTGCATCTTCTAGTTTGGCTCTAATTAGATTGTGCTTCCTTCATCTACTATAGTGAGGTCACTTCTTTCTTCATGGGAGTGGTCCCATGCAGATTTATTGGCTCTTATTAAAGTTAAATTAAATTATCCCCATTGGGCATATGATGATCCCAGATATTTCATACTCTACAGGGGGAACTGGAGTAGGTGCAGGACTTGAGCCCTTTACACCTAGCAGGTCACTGTCATAATCCCCTGCATTCTTTTTTTCAAACTTCCCCCAATTTGTTACAAAATGCTGTTTTCTTCCTTGAGTCAGTAGAAAACTATTGTTGTTTTTGTTTTTTCTTTGATACTACTATATGTTTCACTGTTTTATCAAAGGGACCTTTCCTGTTGCTCCAATTCGGAACTTAGAAGAAACGATTGGCATGTACTTCGATTCCCATGTTTATTAGGGATAGCTGCTGTCCTATGTTTAATGATATCTTCTAATTTTGTAAAATTATTGACATCTACTTACTCTATATTTTGCCTTACTTTTTTTCAAAAATTCTTTATTTTATCATGTTTAATCACTTCATTTCTATCCCATTTTAATTATTTTAAATATGCACACATTTTGCATTGTACTACTATTTAATATTGCTCCACCATAAATGTTTCAAAATCATTTCCTCCTCTAACCACAAATTCTTTTTCAACTTCTCTCATTTTTTCTTTCTACTTTATTCTGCTCCTAGTCATTGTAAACTCCAGTTATTTGAAATACATTACTTTTCTCATCTATTACTACTACTAGATTGGACTTGATTTCCTCAATCACTTTTTTTTTTAAATTCAAGTTAGTTAACATAAAGCATATTATTAATTTCAGAGTAGAGTTTAGTGATTCATCAGTTCCATATAACATCCAGTGCTTGTTACATCAAGAACCCTCTTTAATGCCCATCATCCAATTACCCATCCACCTACTAACCTCCCCTCCAGCAACTCTGTTTGTTCCCTGTAGTTGAGTCTTTATGGTTTCCTTCTCTCTCTCTGTCTTTATCTTATTTTATTTTTCCTTTCCTGCCCCTATGTTCATCTGTTTTGTTGCTTAAATTCCACATATGAGTGAAATTGTATGGTATTTGTCTTTCTCTGACTGACTTATTTCCCTTAGCATGATACTTTCTAATTCTATCCATGTCATTGTAAATGGCAAGATTTCATTCTTTTTGATGGCTGAGTAATACACACACACACACACACACACACACATCACGTCTCCCTCATAAATTCATCTGTTAATGGACATCTGCACTTTTTCCATGTTTTGGCAATTGTAGACATTGCTGTTCTAAACTTTGGGGTACATGTGCCCCTCTGAATCACTTTTTGTGACTTTTGGATAAATACTTACTAGTGCAATTGCTGAGTCATAGAGTAGCTCTATTTTGAACTTTTGAGGAACTTCCATACTGTTTTTCAGAGTGGCTGTACTCTTCGACCACTTCGATCTCATGATCAGATATTACAATAGTAGATTTATATTATGATACATTTAGTGCCCTGATACTCTCCTCCTGTCAAATTATGCCAAATTCACTATTTTTCTTTGCTTATTCAGTTTTCCTTTAAGGTTATGTACTTTATAAAAAGTTATGGAAAGTGCTGAATTACTCCATTTTAAATCCCTGCCACTAAAATTCTCTAGATTTTTTTAATTTGAATTCCATTTATGTTTCTCTTGTCTCTCAATTGTATCCTTCTATAGTAGCTGCTTTAAAAGATTTTCCATGGTTTTCAAAAATATCCGCACTTCCACAAGCCTCAGTGTCAATCGGCTATTTGGCTGTCTAACTATTCTTAGAAAAGGGATATGAGTATATGTAAATTTCCATTTTTACCTGGACCAAACATAGCATATCTCTCTATTACCAGTCGATCATGCTAATTTTTGTAGTATGGATGCAATGTTATTACCTAAGGGGCAAGGTTCTTGAGCTTCTTAAATATAGAAGATAGACTTTTTTTGTAAACCATTGTCAAAATATATAATCAGTGAGGTGAATTTTACTCAAATGGAAATTTTTAAAATATGTTTTAATTCAGAATTGTCCCAGAAAAGCCAGTACCAATCATATCACTAAACTGTTGATCATTCATAGCCTTCTCCAGGACACATCATCCAATTTCTATAATGCTGTACATGCACACAAACTTGATAAGTGTGTCTAGACTGAGAATCTCCTGCCTGCTGGGCACAGCTGGAATATTGCTTCAAGCAATAACATCATCATTCTCTACTAAACCAGAAAATCCTGCCAGCAAATAAAGGGAAGGTCATCTTGAAAAATATCTTTCTAACATGCTTCAAAACATTCAACAACTTAATAAAAAGATTATGTAAAAAACAAAGGAGAACATTAATTTAAACATTAATTATTTTTATAAGAAAAAGTTGCCAATAAGAATTTCCAAGGTATTCCATGAAAATATTTTTATGAAACTTAAAATGAATTATCAAAAGGAGTACCACATCTATTGCATAAAAAGAACATCAGCTCCATTTCTGCAATGCCAACAACAAATTGAGTTATTATTTCAGAAATCTTAAGTTCTAGATTTTGACATTCAAACCTTACACCTGGAATCTTTAAACCTCTTTTGCCAAGTATATAATATAATTCCCTAAGTTCTTATTACATGCATTAGAAAAACATTTTTCAAGAATAAGACAAAAGTAATATGCTTTTGAATTTAATTAATATGAAGATATGAAGAAAACATTACTTTTTGCTTTAATGAATATCAATAGGAACTGTCTTGAATAATAAAATATTTTTTCCTGAAAATACTAATAATTTCTCAAAATTGTATGTACTTTGATGGTGAAACCATGTAGGAGAATACATGCCCACATTAGCTTGTACATGTTTAAAATAACATGATCTTTTTATATACTCATCAGAGTCAATCTTCTTTTAAGAAAGTTAAATTATTCATACTTATTGTAAAATTGGTTATGCTTACTTTTTTAAATTTGAGAATCTGATTTGAAAAGTGGAAATTAGGGGGAGGAGCAAGATGGCGGAGGAGTAGGGTCTCCAAATCACCTGTCTCCACCAAACTACCTAGAAAACCTTCAAATTATCCTGAAAATCTATGAATTCGGCCTGAGATTCAAAGAGAGACCAGCTGGAATGCTACAGTGAGAAGAGTTCGCGCATCTATCAAGGTAGGAAGACGGGGAAAAAGAAATAAAGGAACAAAGGCCTCCAAGGGGGAGGGGCCCCGCGAGGAGCCGGGCTGAGGCCGGGGCGAGGGTCCCCAGGACAGGAGAGCCCCGTCCCGGAGACGCAGGAGCTGCACCGACCTTCCCGGGCGGAAAGGGGCTCGCGGGGAGTTGGAGCAGGACCCAGGAGGGCGGGGATGCCCTCGGGCTCCCTGGGACAGTAACAGCAACTGCGCGCCCAGGAGAGTGCGCCGAGCTCCCTAAGGGCTGCAGCGCGCACGGCGGGACCCGGCGGGACCCGGAGCAGCTGAAGGGGCTCGGGCGGCGGCTCCGCGGAGAGGGCTGCGGGGCCCCGGGAGCAGCTCGGAGGGGCTCGGGCAGAGGAAGAGGCTCCGTGCGGAGGGGGCTGCGCGGTTCCAGGAGCAGCTCGGAGGGGCTCGGGCGGCGGCTCCGCGGAGGGGGCTGCGCGGCCCGGGAGCGCGAATCCACCAGCGCAGGCTCCGGAGCACAGGGCGCCGGGACACAGCCCAGGATCCCGCCTCCCCCGGGACAGGCAGAGGCCGGGAGGGCCCAGGACAGCGAGGACGCTCCTGCCCCAGCTGAGCAGAGCAGCGGCCCCGCCCCGGAGCCTCCAGGCCCTGCAGACGGAGTTCCTGCCGGAGCTGAATCCAGGTTTCCAGAGCTGCCCCGCCACTGGGGCTGTTCCTCCTGCGGCCTCACGGGGTAAACAACCCCCACTGAGCCCTGCACCAGGCAGGGGCACAGCAGCTCCCCCAACTGCTAACACCTGAAAATCAGCACAACAGGCCCCTCCCCCAGAACACCAGCTAGACTGACAACTTCCAGGAGAAGCCAAGGGACTTAAAGAACACAGAATCAGAAGATACTCCCCGCTGGTTCTTTTTTTGTTTGTTTGTTTTTGTTTTTGTTTTTGTTTTTGTTTTTGTTTTGTTTTGCTTTTTGATTTGTTTCCTTCCCCCACCCCCTTTTTTTCTCCTTTCTTTTTCTTTCTCTTTTTCTTCTTTTTTTTTTTTCGTTTTTTTTTTCTTTTTCTTCCCTTTTTTTTTCTCTTTCTCTTTTCTTTCCTTCTTTCTCTCCTCTCTTTTTCTCTTTTTCCCAATACAACTTGCTTTTGGCCACTCTGCACTGAGCAAAATGACTAGAAGGAAAACCTCACCTCAAAAGAAAGAATCAGAAACAGTCCTCTCTCCCACAGAGTTACAAAATCTGGATTACAATTCAATGTCAGAAAGCCAATTCAGAAGCACTATTATACAGCTACTGGTGGCTCTAGAAAAAAGTATAAAGGACTCAAGAGACTTCATGACTGCAGAATTTAGAGCTAATCAGGCAGAAATTAAAAACCAATTGAATGAGATGCAATCCAAACTAGAAGTCCTAACGACGAGGGTTAACGAGGTGGAAGAACGAGTGAGTGACCTAGAAGACAAGTTGACAGCAAAGAGGGAAACTGAGGAAAAAAGAGACAAACAATTAAAAGACCATGAAGATAGATTAAGGGAAATAAACGACAGCCTGAGGAAGAAAAACCTACGTTTAATTGGGGTTCCCGAGGGCGCCGAAAGGGACAGAGGGCCAGAATATGTATTTGAACAAATTCTAGCTGAAAACTTTCCTAATCTGGGAAGGGAAACAGGCATTCAGATCCAGGAAATAGAGAGATCCCCTCCTAAAATCAATAAAAACCGTTCAACACCTCGACATTTAATTGTGAAGCTTGCAAATTCCAAAGATAAGGAGAAGATCCTTAAAGCAGCAAGAGACAAGAAATCCCTGACTTTTATGGGGAGGAGTATTAGGGTAACAGCAGACCTCTCCACAGAGACCTGGCAGGCCAGAAAGGGCTGGCAGGATATATTCAGGGTCCTAAATGAAAAGAACATGCAACCAAGAATACTTTATCCAGCAAGGCTCTCATTCAAAATGGAAGGAGAGATAAAGAGCTTCCAAGACAGGCAGCAACTAAAAGAATATGTGACCTCCAAACCAGCTCTGCAAGAAATTTTAAGGGGGCCTCTTAAAATTCCCCTTTAAGAAGAAGTTCAGTGGAACAGTCCACAAAAACAAAGACTGAATAGATATCATGATGACACTAAACTCATATCTCTCAATAGTAACTCTGAACGTGAACGGGCTTAATGACCCCATCAAAAGGCGCAGGGTTTCAGACTGGATAAAAAAGCAGGACCCATCTATTTGCTGTCTACAAGAGACTCATTTTAGACAGAAGGACACCTACAGCCTGAAAATAAAAGGTTGGAGAACCATTTACCATTCGAATGGTCCTCAAAAGAAAGCAGGGGTAGCCATCCTTATATCAGATAAACTAAAATTTACCCCAAAGACTGTAGTGAGAGATGAAGAGGGACACTATATCATACTTAAAGGATCTATTCAACAAGAGGACTTAACAATCCTCAATATATATGCTCCGAATGTGGGAGCTGCCAAATATATAAATCAATTATTAACCAAAGTGAAGAAATACTTAGATAATAATACACTTATACTTGGTGACTTCAATCTAGCTCTTTCTATACTTGATAGGTCTTCTAAGCAAAACATCTCCAAAGAAACGAGAGCTTTAAATGATACACTGGACCAGATGGATTTCACAGATATCTACAGAACTTTACATCCAAACTCAACTGAATACACATTCTTCTCAAGCGCACATGGAACTTTCTCCAGAATAGACCACATATTGGGTCACAAATCGGGTCTGAACCGATACCAAAAGATTGGGATTGTCCCCTGCATATTCTCGGACCATAATGCCTTGAAATTAGAACTAAATCACAACAAGAAGTTTGGAAGGACCTCAAACACATGGAGGTTAAGGACCATCCTGCTAAAAGATAAAAGGGTCAACCAGGAAATTAAGGAAGAATTAAAAAGATTCATGGAAACTAATGAGAATGAAGATACAACCGTTCAAAATCTTTGGGATGCAGCAAAAGCAGTCCTAAGGGGGAAATACATCGCAATACAAGCATCCATTCAAAAACTGGAAAGAACTCAAATACAAAAGCTAACCTTACACATAAAGGAGCTAGAGAAAAAACAGCAAATAGATCCTACACCCAAGAGAAGAAGGGAGCTAATAAAGATTCGAGCAGAACTCAACGAAATCGAGACCAGAAGAACTGTGGAACAGATCAACAGAACCAGGAGTTGGTTCTTTGAAAGAATTAATAAGATAGATAAACCATTAGCCAGCCTTATTAAAAAGAAGAGAGAGAAGACTCAAATTAATAAAATCATGAATGAGAAAGGAGAGATCACTACCAACACCAAGGAAATACAAACGATTTTAAAAACCTATTATGAACAGCTATACGCCAATAAATTAGGCAATCTAGAAGAAATGGACGCATTCCTGGAAAGCCACAAACTACCAAAACTGGAACAGGAAGAAATAGAAAACCTGAACAGGCCAATAACCAGGGAGGAAATTGAAGCAGTCATCAAAAACCTCCCAAGACACAAGAGTCCAGGGCCAGATGGCTTCCCAGGAGAATTTTATCAAACGTTTAAAGAAGAAATCATACCTATTCTCCTAAAGCTGTTTGGAAAGATAGAAAGAGATGGAGTACTTCCAAATTCGTTCTATGAAGCCAGCATCACCTTAATTCCAAAGCCAGACAAAGACCCCGCCAAAAAGGAGAATTACAGACCAATATCCCTGATGAACATGGATGCAAAAATTCTCAACAAGATACTGGCCAATAGGATCCAACAGTACATTAAGAAAATTATTCACCATGACCAAGTAGGATTTATCCCTGGGACACAAGGCTGGTTCAACACCCGTAAAACAATCAATGTGATTCATCATATCAGCAAGAGAAAAACCAAGAACCATATGATCCTCTCATTGGATGCAGAGAAAGCATTTGACAAAATACAGCATCCATTCCTGATCAAAACTCTTCAGAGTGTAGGGATAGAGGGAACATTCCTCGACATCTTAAAAGCCATCTATGAAAAGCCCACAGCAAATATCATTCTCAATGGGGAAGCACTGGGAGCCTTTCCCCTAAGATCAGGAACAAGACAGGGATGTCCACTCTCACCACTGCTATTCAACATAGTACTGGAAGTCCTAGCCTCAGCAATCAGACAACAAAAAGACATTAAAGGCATTCAAATTGGCAAAGAAGAAGTCAAACTCTCCCTCTTCGCCGATGACATGATACTCTACATAGAAAACCCAAAAGTCTCCACCCCAAGATTGCTAGAACTCATACAGCAATTCGGTAGCGTGGCAGGATACAAAATCAATGCCCAGAAGTCAGTGGCATTTCTATACACTAACAATGAGACTGAAGAAAGAGAAATTAAGGAGTCAATCCCATTTACAATTGCACCCAAAAGCATAAGATACCTAGGAATAAACCTCACCAAAGATGTAAAGGATCTATACCCTCAAAACTATAGAACACTTCTGAAAGAAATTGAGGAAGACACAAAGAGATGGAAAAATATTCCATGCTCATGGATTGGCAGAATTAATATTGTGAAAATGTCAATGTTACCCAGGGCAATATACACGTTTAATGCAATCCCTATCAAAATACCATGGACTTTCTTCAGAGAGTTAGAACAAATTATTTTAAGATTTGTGTGGAATCAGAAAAGACCCCGAATAGCCAGGGGAATTTTAAAAAAGGAAACCATATCTGGGGGCATCACAATGCCAGATTTCAGGTTGTACTACAAAGCTGTGGTCATCAAGACAGTGTGGTACTGGCACAAAAACAGACGCATAGATCAGTGGAACAGAATAGAGAATCCAGAAGTGGACCCTGAACTTTATGGGCAACTAATATTCGATAAAGGAGGAAAGACTATCCATTGGAAGAAAGACAGTCTCTTCAATAAATGGTGCTGGGAAAATTGGACATCCACATGCAGAAGAATGAAACTAGACCACTCTCTTTCACCATACACAAAGATAAACTCAAAATGGATGAAAGATCTAAATGTGAGACAAGATTCCATCAAAATCCTAGAGAAGAACACAGGCAACACCCTTTTTGAACTCGGCCATAGTAACTTCTTGCAAGATACATCCACGAAGGCAAAAGAAACAAAAGCAAAAATGAACTATTGGGACTTCATCAAGATAAGAAGCTTTTGCACAGCAAAGGATACAGTCAACAAAACTCAAAGACAACCTACAGAATGGGAGAAGATATTTGCAAATGACATATCAGATAAAGGGCTAGTTTCCAAGATCTATAAAGAACTTATTAAACTCAACACCAAAGAAACAAACAATCCAATCATGAAATGGGCAAAAGACATGAACAGAAATCTCACAGAAGAAGACATAGACATGGCCAACATGCACATGAGAAAATGCTCTGCATCACTTGCCATCAGGGAAATACAAATCAAAACCACAATGAGATACCACCTCACACCAGTGAGAATGGGAAAAATTAACAAGGCAGGAAACAACAAATGTTGGAGAGGATGTGGAGAAAAGGGAACCCTCTTACACTGTTGGTGGGAATGTGAACTGGTGCAGCCACTGTGGAAAACTGTGTGGAGGTTCCTCAAACAGTTAAAAATATACCTGCCCTACGACCCAGCAATTGCACTGTTGGGGATTTACCCCAAAGATACAAATGCAATGAAACGCCGGGACACCTGCACCCCGATGTTTCTAGCAGCAATGGCCACGATAGCCAAACTGTGGAAGGAGCCTCGGTGTCCAACGAAAGATGAATGGATAAAGAAGATGTGGTTTATGTATACAATGGAATATTACTCAGCTATTAGAAATGACAAATACCCACCATTTGCTTCAACGTGGATGGAACTGGAGGGTATTATGCTGAGTGAAGTAAGTCAGTCGGAGAAGGACAAACATTATATGTTCTCATTCATTTGGGGAATATAAATAATAGTGAAAGGGAAAATAAGGGAAGGGAGAAGAAATGTGTGGGAAATATCAGAAAGGGAGACAGAACATAAAGACTGCTAACTCTGGGAAACGAACTAGGGGTGGTAGAAGGGGAGGAGGGCGGGGGGTGGGAGTGAATGGGTGACGGGCACTGGGTGTTATTCTGTATGTTAGTAAATTGAACACCAATAAAAAAAAAAATAAAAAAAAAATAAAAAAAAAATAAAAAAAAAAAAAAAAAAAAAGAAAAGTGGAAATTAAAGAAAAACCTAATTTCAAAAGGCAACTCAATGCAGGAGAAATGGGAAAGGTGAAAGTAGATATGATCTTATACAGAAATGAGTAAGCTAGTCTCTGTCTCACATAGAAAATGAGATTAGGTCCGTTATAATAACATAATGGAAGGAAAAATATGGTATACAAGCAAGGATCCAAAGGGCTGGATAGTTAAGTAGGGCTTATAGTGGAAGTTCTCTTTTCAACTCCCAATATCCCCCAAGTGATATTGGAAGGAAGTCCTCAAATGAGAGTAAAGATTGGGAAGGAGTTGTTGGAAATTTAAGGAGAGAAAAGAAGATAGGGAAAAGTCTTCCATACAAGTGGGAAAGGAATAGACTCACATTATATAGTTGTATGAACCTATATAGAGAATTATTTATAGTTTGACTTTATGATAAACAATTGATAAGATTTTAACCAGTGTGTGATGTTTTAGTGTTACTGTGATGACCAGGAGACTCTGGTCCTTGGGGATCAGATGTAAAGAAAAAAAATTTTTTGATTATATATAATAGACAATTTTACTTTATACCACAATCTATAGGAGACCATGATACTCTAATCTAAATTCAGCAAATAATTTATATAGATCCATTGTAACAATTATCTTTTGCAAAATGACAAACCACCTCAGTAATTTGTGGTTAATAAAACATCCAATCATTTGGTTCAAAATTCTGTCTTTTTGTAAATGTGGCTGAACTCTTTGGGAAATTATTTTGCTGATCTACAGACAGCTGTTGTTTAGCTCATGCTCTGCATTTGGAAATTGGCTGGTTGGCAGGGGGATGAGAGCAATTGAGGCATGTGGGTTTTTTCATCCAACAGACTTACCCAAATTCTCCACATGATGGTGGTACAGGGATCCCAAAAGTAGCAAGACAGGAAGCCTAAAGGCTTCTTAAAGCCTAGTTGAAAGCTTGTACAAGGCATGTCTGCAATATTTTATGGTGGCCATTTTAATAATCTAAGGTATTTTCTGTTTTACTGTTATAAGATCTTCTTTCTCATTTGTCCATAACCAATTTGTGGAAAAGTACTATCAGCACTACATCAATATATATCCTAGGTGCAACCACATCCTCCCATATTTCTACTGCTGTCAACTTGTTGCAACATCCATCCCCTTTCCTGGGATTAATGCAATGATTCCCAACTACCCCTCACCTTATTTTGTTCCCAACCAAGCAGCTAATGATTAAGACCACTACAGTTTCAACATAAAACTCCAATCCCCGCAATACCTTTTCTTTTCACTTAGAGTAATAGCTTAAAGTCCTTACAATGGCTTTAATCCCGAGCACTGTATTCACCGTTTCCCCATTCACTGCATCATATCTCTCTGAATTTATCACATGCTGTTATTCTACTCATTTTGCTCTAGCCACAGTGGCTTCCAAATCCCCTCTCAAATATACTGGGTACTTCCATTTAACTTTGTATTTGTCTACATATATAGACAGAAATAGACAGGCATATATTTTTACTCCATATTCCAAGAATCCACATAATTTGTTTCTTATCTCTTCAAATATAATTTTCTCAGCATGGTCTTTCATAACTATATTAACTTGCACCCCTCAGTCATACTTCTTACCTCCCCTGACTTAGAATATATGAGATCAACCTTGTATTACGTAGATAGGTACATAGGTAGGTAGCTAGGCAGATAGATGATAGATAGATAGATAGATAGATAGATAGATAGATAGATAGATGATAGATAAGCAGACACATACATAAAGACATATATACAAACATATACACACCTAAAATTTAAAATAGAAATAATGTTGAACTGGGGATCCCTGGGTGGCGCAGTGGTTTAGCACCTGCCTTTGGCCCAGGGAGCGATCCTAGAGACCCTGGATCGAATCCCACGTCGGGCTCCAGTGCATGGAGCCTGCTTCTCCCTCTGCCTGTGTCTCTGCCTCTCTCAATCTCTCTCTCTCTGTGACTATCATAAATAAAATAATAATAATAATAATAATAATCTTTAAAAAGAAGAAATAATGTTGAACTGTTTTATGTAGCAGTTTTCTGTGGTTACTTTGAACATACAAAAACTCATTAATTCACATAAGGCAAATATGTAACTTACTATTCTTCCATCCATTATACTTATAAAGACATTGAAGAGGCATACTGTCAAGTATCGCAACTTGAGTTAATGCTGTTATTTAAGGACAAAGCCATGATTCCATTTTAAAGTTGTCTGTATTCATATCCATATATCATATTTTAATGAACTATGTTGTCCTTTTTGGCATCATCACATTTTATTAAGTAGGTATTATTACTAATACAATTTGAAAAGGAGAAAGTAGACATAGCAATTGAAAGTACATCAAGTTCATACTGTATGTGCAGCCAGGACTCCAACCTCATCAGTTGTATGATAAAGCCCATACCCTTGCTCTCCATGCCACACTTTTTACTCCATGATTCCAGCTTTTCCCACATCCATTCAGAATTAATTTTATGCTCTAAAGTATTCTCTGCTCTTACATGCTTTATGATCCTTTTATATGCTCTTTCTTCCATGTAGACCATTTATCCCAATTACTTTTTTCCTATATACTATTTGTCCATCATATTTCTGCATTATATCATTCTTTGAGCACTTCAGCTGGGTGAAATGGCCTATCTGTATCTCATACTAATTTTAAAGTCTTCCTAATTGCCTGTTTTCCCTATCCCTCCCTGAAGGAAATTAAAGTCAGAAACCATCTCTTGATTATCATTGTAGCTCCAGGATTTTATATAGCATTTGTTACATGCTAAAAGTTCAGTTGATTTTTTAAAATAATGTAAAAGTTGCATTTATTAAAATAGTAGTATGTGAATTAAATGCATAATTAATGCACTAATTTAGTGCAAGTACAATAAAAACATTAAATAAGAGAATGTTTATTTTTCCCATTTAACATCAAAAAAAAATTTGTTTTTCCAAAAATAATTTCTGAAAGTCCAGCATGTAAGAAATCTTCCCAGGTCAAAACTAGGAGAGGTGGCTGGAGGGCCACCTGCTTGGTCTTTTGAGGGACTTCCTGAAGCACTCTAGTATTGTGGAGAATTTTGATGAAACTCACTGCTATGGAAGCAAGAAAAGTGATTTAACAAAAAAACTTGAGGGAATCTGAATTTGTCATTGATTCAGTGTGTAACCTTGACCAAGTCAGGTCATTTTGCTCAGCCTGCTCTTTCACCTATAAGTTGAGAAGGTAGAGCAGGTGATTGATGGCATCAATTTCAGACTTAAAATTCTCTACATAATGAATAATTAATTCCCCTCCCTCTTAAGAAATCTTTCTCTCAGTATATATTTATCATAAGTCACACATAAGATATGCCATTGAGCACACACGTGCACACATACATACACACACAAAGCAAAAACAAAACAAAACAAAAAACAAAGAGCCTAAAATGCCTCTGCAAGAGAGCCATATTCAATCTGAGCTAAAATGGTAATTTGAATGAGGTTAATGTTGGAGGTCTTGTGTGCTATTCTAATTCAATACATGGACAGAGGCAATAGACTAAAATATCTGAATAAAGAGAAAGATGAGAGTGGGATGCCTGGGTGGCTCAGTGGTTGAGTATCTGCCTTTGGCTCATGTGATCCTGGGGTCATGGGATCAAGTCTGACATTGGGCTCCCCAACATGGAGCCTGCATCTCCCTTTAACTGTGTCTCTGCCTCTCATGTGTGTCTCTCATAAATAAACAAATAATTTTTTAAAGAGAAAAATGGGAGAATTCAATATAATTTGGGTACCTAATGTTTTAGAGACTTATTTTTAGAGCTATTTTGTGCCTTAGCATTTCTACTTCTCAAGCCTAGGTGTGACTCTTCCCAATGATCTTCTTAGAGCAGTAATGTCGCCTTGTCCATCAGATTTTTAAGATAGGAGTCTTTCACCAGGGGCTGGCCTTTGCCGGAAGATCTGATGTGAATAAAAGATTTCTTCTTCCTTTTAGGTTCTGAAAGTCATGATATGTTTGCCCTGATTATTCTAGTAGCCAAACCTAATAGGTTAGTTAGTATTGTCAATTAATGAAAGATTTTTTTTCCTTTCTTTTTTCTTTCTACCTAAGTCTTTAACTCTTACCATCACTCAATCCTTTGGGAAGCAGGAAGATGGCAGCAGAGTAGGAGGACCCTAGGCTCATCTCATCCCACAAACACAACTAGATAACACCACATTATCCTCAACACTTCCAGAAATCAACCTGAGCACTGACAGAACAAGCTCCACAACTAAAGAAAGTAAAGAAGACACATTAAAGAAGTTAGGAGATACAGAGATTTGGTTTAAGGAGATGGATCATAGGTGCTGCAGAAAGGAGGAAGCTGCGGCCTCAAAGAAGAGCCAAAGAGAAAGGAACAAGAAGAAAATGCACTAGGAGAACCTTTCCCCAAATTCCTTGGCTTGGCAAGTTAGAGAGGCTGAATTTCATGAGATCTTACAATCAGCGGGGCTTAAATCTGCAGTTTTAAAGGTCAGTGGCCTTGGCTGTGATAGAGCACTGAGGGCATTGCACTGCTTCTGGAGAGATGGCAAGAAAACAGCTTGGGAGCAAAGAGCATGGAAACAGTGATCTGAAGAACACTTAGTGGGTAGATTATTAGGTCTTCTTGGAGCATGTCACTGAGAGGCAGCATTCATGGAGATACCTCTCCAAGAACAAAGGCGTTGGCTGGGTGCCAGTTACTCCTCCACCTCTCAACAGAAACATAGAGACACCTGTGGGAAGCAGTAGAACACCAGCACTGCATGCTTAAGTTGCTTTTACCAAGCCCTCCCATTCTGTGCTCTGATAGCCCTGCCCATCTCAGGCATGCTTGCCTCAGTCTCAGCATAGAGGGTCCCTCCCCAAGAAGACCAGCACAAACCCCTACCCACACCACAGCTCTGAACAGAGAATCTTTCAGGGCCTCAGTTCTGGTAGAGGTAGTGACAGGTCTCATTTCACAAGCAAACCAGGGTATATCTAGTTAAAACTCACCATGTTTGGGTCAGGGACCAAACACTGCCAATAGCAGGCAAGAAGAGCCTCTGCAGATGACTGGCCTGAAGAAAAGAACAGTCAGAACACAACAGCAGTGTACACACAGCACACATCAGAGACATTCCCTGAAGTGCCTGGCCCTGGACACTACATGGCCTCTTCTTCATAAGGCCATTAGTTTTAGGAGCAAAAGATAAACTGGCTTTTCTAACACAGAGAAAAGGGCAGAGACTTAGACAAAATGGGAAGACAGAGCAATTTATCTCAAGTTAAAGAACAAGATGGGGCAGCCCCAGTGGTTCAGCAGTTTAGCACCACCTTCAGTCTGGAGCCTGATCCTGGAGTCCTGGGATTGAGTCTCACGTCGGGCTCCCTGTGTGGAGCCTGCTTCTCCCTCTGCCTGTGTCTCTGCCTCTCTTTCTCTGTGTCTCTCATGAATAAATAAATAAAAATCTTTGAAAACTAAACAAGATAAGGCCACAGCCAGAGTTGTAAGCAAAAAGATATAAGTAACATGTCTGATGGAGAATTTAAAGCAACAATCATAAGAATATATACTGTACTTGAGAAAAGAATAGAAGACATTAGTAAGACCCTGACCACAGAGATAAAAGAGTTAAAAAAGAACCAATCAGAGATGAAGAGTTCAACAAATGAGATTGAAAACATGCTCGATGTAATGACAGTAGGCTGGAGGAAGCAGAGAAATGAATTAATGACCTATTAGACAAAGTAACAGAAAACAATGAAGCTGAACAAAAGAGAAAAAAAAAAAAAGAATTATGCAGAATTAGGATAGACTTAGGGAACTCAGCAACTTCATCAAACATAATAACATTCATATTATAGCAGTCCCAGAAGAAAAAGAAGAAGCAAAGGGAGCCAGAAAATTTATCTGAAGAAGCAATAGCTGAAAACTTCCTTAAACTGGTGAAGGAAATAGACATCCAGATTGAGGAGACACAGAGAATTCCCATCAAAATCAACAAAAGCAAGCCAACACCAAGAAACATTATAGGTAAATTTGCAAAATACAAAGAAAAAATCCTAAAAGCAGGAAGACAAAAACAAACAAAAACAAAAAAATAAAATAAAATAAAACAAAAAAACAACAACTTACAAAGGAAGACCGATCATAAGGTTAGCAGCAGATCTTTCCACAGAAACTTAGCAAGTCAGAAGAGAGTGGCATGATATATTCAAAGTGGTGAATAGGAAAAATCTGCCAGCAGGAATGGTCCTTCCAGCAAGATAGAATGATCTTCTATCATTCAGAATAGAAGGAGAGATAGTTTCCCAAGCAAATAAAAACTAAAGGATTTCAGGACCACTAAAGCAGCCCTGCAAGAAAGGTGATGAGGACTGAGTGGGAAGGAGAGGCCAAAAGTGACAGTACAAAGGAAACACAAAAGCAGTAAAAATGAATTTCTGTAAAATTAATCAAGGAACTCACACACAAGAAAGGGATAATAATATAATAACATATACCTAAAACATGGGGATCAGAGGAGAAAAGAATGAGTTCAAATTTGAATGACATTCAATTTATTTTAGACTGCTATTTGCAGAAAAGATTACATACAATCCTAATGGTAACCGTATATTAAAAAAATAATAAACACACAAAGAATAAAGACAAAGAAATTCAAATATATCACTAAAATAATCAGCAATACGAGAGAGAGAGAGAGAGAGAGACAAGGAAGGATCAGAGAAAATCCCCAGAAGTAACCAAAAAACAAGCAATAAAATGGCAATAAATACATATGTATCAATAATTACTTTGAATATAAATGGACTAAACTCTCCAATCAAAAGACATACAGTGTCAGAATAGATTAAAAACAAACAAACAAACAAAAAATCTACATGCTGCCTACTAGAGACTCATTGTAGATCTGCAGATTGAAAGTGAGGAGTTGGAGAAACATAATGTATATGCTTATCAAAAAAAGCTGGAGTAGCAATACTTCTGTCAGACAAACTAGACTTTAAAACAAAGACTGTAACAGGACAAAGAAGGAAACTCAATAATAATAAAGGGGACAACCCACTTTGATAAGTCTGGCTAAAGGTTTACCAATTTTATTGATTTTTTTTCAAAGAACTAGCTCCTAGTTCCATTGATCTTTTCTTTCTTTCTTTCTCTTTCTTTCTCTTTTTCTTTCTTTTTTTCTTTCTTTTAGTTTCTCTATCATTTACTTCTGCTCTAATCTTTATTATTTCCTTCCTTCTGCTGACTTTAAGCTTCATTTGTTGTTCTTTTTCTAGCTCATTTAAGTGTAAGGTTAGGCTATTTGAGATTTTTCTTGCTTCTTAATGTAGGCCTATATTGCTATATACTTCCCTCCTAAGACAACTTTTGCTACATTACAAAGATTTTGGACCATCATGTTTTCATTTTCATTTGTTTCCATGCATTTTTAAAATTTTCTTCTTTGATTTCCTGGCTGACCCATTTATTGTTTAGTAGCATGTTGTTTAAACCCATGGATTTGTGGTCCTTCCAAATTTTGTCTAATGGTTGACTTCTAGTTTCATAGTGCTGTGGTCAGAAGAGGTACATTGTATTATTTCAAACTTTTTGTATTTGTTGAGGCTGGTTTTGTGGGCTAACATGAACTACTCTGCCTATGTCTCTGCCTCTGTGTATGTGTCTCTTGTGAATAAATAAATAAAATCTTTAAGAAAAGAAAAAAGTCATATGTAAGCTGCATACACTAACATCCAATTATATGAGACATCCTCTTTTCTCAAGTAGCATTTCATAGAAGTTGGTGTCCAACATTTCCTAGATTTTCATTATAGTTTTACCATCTCTATTCTATCTATATATGTTAAGATATATGCTATATTTTAAATATTTAAATGTATAAATTATCTGGTTATTTTTGTAACCGACTTTTAATTTTATTTCACTAATTTAGAGACTATCCCTCTATGATACAAGTTTTTTGAAATAATTTCAGTTATTTCAAACTGAAATACAGGCATATGGTTGGGTTCATCATATTCCTCAATTTATGCAATGTTATCATTATGGGTCTGTGCAGACTTTTTCCCACTTAACTATTTTATTTGATAAAATGTTGTTTTTTAAAAAAATATTGTTTTGGGGAGCCTTGGTGGTTCAGTTTATTAAAATGTCTGCCTTTGGCACAGGTTATGATCTCAGGTCCTGAGATTGCACTCCACATTGGGCTCCCTGCTCAGCAGAGAGCCTGCTTCTCCCTCTGTCTCTGCCCCTCCCCTCTACTCATCCTCACTCATTCTCCTTCCAATGAATAAATAAAATATTTTTTTAAATGTAGCTTTGTGTGTGTATAAATATTTTAATATTTTATTTTTTAATTTTTTTTTAATTTTTAATTTTAATATTTTAATACATTGCACATCTCATACTGCTTTCTCATTAAGCATTATGTATTTTTAAATCCACTCAGATAATTCTTTTTTTTAAAGATTTTTTTTTAATTTTTTTTTTAATTTATTTATGATAGTCACAGAGAGAGAGAGAGAGAGAGGCAGAGACACAGGCAGAGGGAGAAGCAGGCTCCATGCACCGGGAGCCCGATGTGGGATTCGATCCCGGGTCTCCCTGGGCCAAAGGCAGGCGCCAAACCCCTGCGCCACCCAGGGATCCCTCAGATAATTCTTTATACATTAATTCATTGCTTCTCATTGTTCCAGTAATAATACCCCCTGGTGAACATTCACTGCAATTTGTGTATCCCCTAGGAATGGACATGTGGTTTGTCTCCAGGCCCCTGAATAGACATCTAGGTACGTGCCACTCTAATGTTTGTTTGATAATTTTGGGATGTACTCAAGAATAGGATGGTTGGATCATAGTGTATATATGACACATTATACATTGTTGTCTGTAGTAACTCATTCAGTGCATTGCTCTACCTTCTGCCCTATGACTAGCAGTACCTGCCAGTTGAAGGTGTATCCATCTGAATTGGGCTCATGAAGAAAAGTGAGCAAAAATGACCTCTTCACACTCAAAGTGGCAGCCCTAAGATCCCTTATGTGCCCCTCCCAATCCCCTTGCTTTTTTTCTCTCTGCCATGAAAATGTATTATCCTAGATCTGGCCTCCTACTTCACCAAGACCCCAGAATGAAGACATGTCTAAGACAGATAAAGACACACAAAACAGTAGAGCAGAGCAACATGAGCAAGAAATAAACTTCTGTTACTGTGAGCCACTGAAATTCGAAGGCAGTTCATGACCATAGCAAAACGTAGTAGAAAATTATGATGATGAAATGAATTATGAATTTCCATAACTATGAGATAAGAGAGATTGCTTTCTAGAATAATCAGTCTACAGAACTAAACAGTAGTGCAGAAGGTTTCCATTTCACTAGAGCAGGGCCAACACTTGACACCAACGAGCTTCGCAATTTGTCCCAAACTAACAGGAGGAGAATAATACTTAATTATTGTTTTATTGTTAATGTTCCTGATGACCAATGATGTTGAGTATCTCATCACACATTTATTACATTTAATTTTTTTTCTCTGTAAATTATATCATTTTAGGTAGGGAAGCAGTATTATTATTTTTTTTCAAATGGTTTGACAGTTTTTCCCTCTTTTACTAGACTATCTTTTCTCTCTTTCTTTATGGTACCTAATTCCATAGTTGATTCTATCTCTGAATTTTCCCATTTTGCAGATGGGTCAGATTGTCTGTTCTTGTGAAAATTCCACACTATTTTTATTACTATGACTATAATAATGTCTTCATAACACCCAGGGAAAGACTTTCCCCCATTCTTTGTTTTTACAGCCTGATTCACCTTCAAGATCTTTAGTATAAGATATCCTATAACATACACATGTTTATAAATGTTATAAATACATAAATTTATAAATACATAAATATTATAAGGTTCAGCAATTTGCCTAAGAAGGTTTCTGGATTTTTATTGATATTGCGTTTGTTTTGTAGCTTGTGGAATCTTGACCTTGTATAATATTATCTGAATGCCACGAAGCATAAATCACAAGAATCTTTGCTGCAGCCACTTTCTCCAGACTTTCCAGCTATTTAGTTCCTCTTTTGGTTTGCTGTTAATCATTAATAATATCTTAGCTTTTGTTCCTTTTACGAGTTGACCATTAGAAAAAGATGCTTTTATAGGTTGATCGTTTTATTTACAATATTGGGAATTTTTCTTATAGCTATTGTTTTGGCTTATTGTTTCTGTTGTCTCCCACCCGTCCATCCCCCAAACTCCAGGCTAAGGACAATGTCCTTTAACTATCGATGCTTTCATTTTGGGATAATGACAATAATCCCTCCCTTCAAATCCATTTACCTCTATTGCACAAGTGGCTAGGTGTCATGCTAGATATCAGGAATTGTATTTCTAAGTAAGAAAAGGAGAATAGGCATTTGATGACAAGAATATTGGTATTGTCCACTTGAAATAATTTTGCTTTTTTATTTTTCTAATTTATTTTTTAATCACTTAGCAAAGACATTTCTTAATAAATTCTTTTTGAGAGATTTATATCTTGAATAAAGAGTTGGTTCCAAAAGTCCCTACAATATTATTAATTTTTTGCTATATTGAAGGAAGAATCTAGAGCTAAGTGTTTATTTGAAAATTTAAGTTTTAGTGTTTAATCGAGCAATAATAGAATTGCTAAAAATTAATGCTGCTTTTCATGCACATTGTCTATTAAATTATAATTTCTAACAGGTAAAATATAGTGATCTTTTAGCACATAATGCTATTAGGCATTGAAAACAATAATTATTTACCAAAACATAGTGAAGTGGAGGGTCTCCATGAATTCACATTTGTAGATTTGGTATTAAAGATTAAAGTAACGCAGAATGTTAAAAAAAAAAAAAATGTTTGATTAGAAAACATCAAATGAAGCCAATGTGTGACTGCAAAGCTACTTTGCCAATCCTGTGTACTCTCAGTTATTTAGCAAATGATGATGGCACGTTTTATATAACATTTATGAATGCCTGCAGGCAACATTAAGACAATTCTTCAATTAGCTTAACGGACATATTCTAGAGGAAACAAAAAACTGTTAGTTATTTTTTATATGATTTAGCAGGAGTAAAAGCCATAGCAGAATTGGGAAAAGAAAACATTGATGGCAAGCTACAGATGTTATTTCAAGGACAATATTGGAATGGTTATTTCAAAGGGTATCATCCTGTTAAGAGCTGAACTCTGAGTTCTTCTACTTCCCTGAGATCACTTTGAAATGGAAATGATAAGAACCTTTAATGTCTTGCCCAAATAGGAAGGTGCGCAGAAATCAGAGCTATGCTTGGCAAGAGATAAGAGGTATTACAAATAAAGCTGGGATGAGCAAGTATAACATGCATAGTCCCAACAGAATAATGAGAAGATAGAATGGCCCGAGACTGCAAGTGGAGATATAGGAGTAGTTAGAGATACCTTCTTTATGTGTTATCTTCTAATAGTGACTATATAAATATTTATTCTGTGAGTAGGGATATTGTGGCAAACCTGGATCAAAATTGATATGCACGTTCTTATTTCCCTCTAGAAATATCCCCAAAGATTTTCTACATGATATTGTTTCCTCTATTAAAGCTGAAGTAGAAATTATTTTAATCTCATACAGCCTTGGTTATATCATGTATTATACCTATCTGTGTAGGATAAAAAAATGTAAGATGAAACTGTGGAAGGCTACATTCAGATTTTATGTTAACCGTAAGTGCCAGAAATAAAGAACACAATATACTTAAAGTTGCACTCAGGAAAATTTCATAGATATGGCTAATAGAGTTACGGCACTGAGTGTATCATCCTGAACTCATTCTGTACAAACACTGAACTCCAGAAGAGCTTGATCTATTTTTTTTTTTTTTCTGTTTACCAGAGAGCTTTTACAGGGAACTTCCTACAATATTGATACTTGCTATCTTTCTTTATTGTTATCTAGAGGGAGCACTTTTTAAAAAGTAAATGGAGTCACCCCTGTGTATCAATGAGGAAACTTATAGCTCAGCATTGGACAGCTGAGACCAGCAGGGTGCTCCTGCTGAATACAGATTCATCGATTTTTCTCTTTCTCAGAAAGTTACTACTCCATTCACTCTGTCAAAACCCGTGCTTCCAGGCGATGTAGGAACATGCTGGATGTGAAGTAAAATCACACTGCTATATAGGTGTCTGTGACTGTTGCTTATTTAGACAAGTTTCAGAAGGCAAATAATCTAGTGTTCACTTACATTATAGAAATAAATAAACCAAAAACCCCTTATAAATAAATTAGTTCATCTAAGTTTATAAGAATATTATGTAACCCATAATAACTGTCTTCTATGTGTAAGTTTTTCCTTTCCAACATATAAATACATATTTAGTAATGACTATTTCTTCCGAAATACAACCTTTTAAAAAAATTCCTACTGAGAGAATAAGTGATTTTTAACACCTGCCGTCTAACAACATTTTTAGAATAATTAAGTTTTAACACTATTTTACCTTACTAAACCAGCTTATTTAAATTAAGATCTTAGTTTGAAAACTGGAGCTTAGTTTATCACTCAAAATTCTGTTTGATTATTTTTTAAATCTACATTTTCCATTTTATAAGAATATAAGCTTGAATGTGAATAACTAAATGCCTATAATAAACTTATATAACTTAAATTTTATTTTATTTTTTTTAACTTAAATTTTAGAAAAGAGGTATGTCTATTGCATAACTGTAATTCAACATTTCTTTGCTTTTAAGTCATTGCAATAATTCTAACTGAACATCATCAAAGATATATTTTTAAAACTCCAGCTATAAGTTTTTCCCTTATCTGAAAAATATCTTCAGATAATCATGGTTTAAAATTTTGAACAAAAATTTTGAAATCTTACTGATTATCAGAGATAAGCCTGAGAGTATTTTTTTTTTTTTTCTGAGAGTATAAAATTAAGAACACTAGAGTAACTGATAATGTATGCACTTTAGGGAATGTGAAGCAAAGCTTTCAGAGAGATCCCAGATAAAGATATCAATAAATTCATTGCAAATGCTGCCAGATATTTTTGTTTGTTTTTATTTTTGTTTTTAATAGCACAGACAACTTTTTCTCCTAACTTTACTGATTATTGTGACAAATAGCCTTCTTTGCCATGATCTTGCCAACCTCAACCAAGGTTTATACTGCCACCTAAATTTAGAAATAACATCTTTTATTTTTCTCTCTGTGGCAAAGCTCTGTTAGTCTGAAATTTCATCAGAGGTATAAAGTAGCATGTCATCTTTAACTGACAACGACTGGGTATAGCAGGGATATTGAATTAAGGCATCATAAAATGTTTAGGGAGGCATGATAAAGTTGTTAGGTAGTTGTTCTATTGGCATAACAGAAACTCTCATAAATTACCCAGAGTTGTGATATAGATAAGGAAAATATATTGCAAATGGTTAATTAGATAAGGACCATTAAAATTGTAAAAAGAGCCTGTTACAGCTATATTTATATTTATACTCCATATCCATTATCTTTTTTTTTTAATTTTTATTTATTTATGATAGTCACACAGAGAGAGAGAGAGAGAGAGAGAGAGAGGCAGGGAGAAGCAGGCTCCATGCACCGGGAGCCCGACGTGGGATTCGATCCTAGGTCTCCAGGATTGCGCCCTGGGCCAAAGGCAGGCGCTAAACCTCTGCGCCACCCAGGAATCCCCCTCCATTATCTTTTTAACATAATTGGTAATGAAATATTGAAACTACATCCCTCAAATCACTGGATTTCAGTACTCTTACCTAATAGGTCATAATATAAATGAAATAAATAATATAAGTGAAATGAATATTACTCTTGCAGTGTGTGTGTATACACTCTACATTTGACTGTAACAATCAATATTTTCAAGCCTTCAAATATATAGCAACTCTACTCATTTTATCTGGACCTTGATTTCTCTCTAAAAATTTGTACACTAAGTTTTTAAGGATTAAATGAAATCTTTCTAGCCATTTAAATATAGTGTGGTTAAAGAAAAAAAAATGAAGACAGTGTGGTGAGTTATTACTACAAGAAAGACTTTGAGGACCTAGAAAGTATAGTCTTCTTCCAAGTCAGACTTTTAAGAAACTTTTATTAGTGTTCATTTTGAGGAAATGACAATTTATCCTGATTGTCATTTTCTATTCAAAAGGGGGGAGGCAGTTTGGTTAACATGCATATGGCTGAATGGTTATAAGAACAAATTGAGTCACATTTTCCTTAGACACTTTTGTAAGTTATTTTGTACTATGAGGTCAGTAGTATCATAGTTTCTCAGGGATATGATCTTGACAGAAAAAAAGCAACTGTTCAGTTTCATTAAAAACACAAAAAAGTATGGATATACTTAGAAAGCATCATTAAAATACTCCATTTATTTCTCTCTAATGCAATTCAGGTATTCTTCTGCATGTTCTAGGACAGTTCTTCTCAAATGGTAATGTGAAAACAAATCACCTGGGTATCTTATTAAAATGCAGATCTTATTCAGTACAGCTGGGTTAGATCCCAAGGCTGGATGTCTAGCAAATTCTTAGGTAATATTAATTCTGTTGTTTCCTCGAAATACCTTTTGGTAGCTTCTAGGTAATGCTGTTCCTTCTGGGTTCTTAAACCACATAAAATATATGATATTCATATATTTTTATATGAAAGGTGAAATTTAACACCCTTCACATTTACACTTTATCATAATCTCAATTATAAGAGACTGGTTTTATGGTCTTAATTTTATGTCCAAAAAGGCTTATAGTTAATACCCCATTTGATTAAAAATATTAACCAAATTAGATCCTAAGATTTCAGATATTTTGATCAATTTTTCTCTATTAGCAATCTTCCACATTTACCATTGGTTCGACATAAAATGGACTCTAATAAAGGATTCATAACTCACTGACAGAGTGCCACTTAAAAGAAAACTGATGGATTTTATACAGATTTTAAAAAGAGGAGAAATAAAATAAATTTCTTTCTGGGATGTTTTGGAAAACCCAAATACTTGTGCTTGTTATCTTTCCAGGCTTAATTCATTAAGTATCCTTGATCATATAGATTTCTGTGACTTTACCTAGTTTAGCACCCAAATCTATAAAGCATCTGTGTTGTGAATGGTAACAAAAGCTGTGATGAGTTCCATGTGTCTTTATACGTCTTTGTGTTTGTGTAAATTGTGAACGAGATTAAGACAGGGAGATGAGACAAACAGAAAAGAGAGAAGGAAGAAAGAAAACATCAGAAAAGTGCAATTCTAAATTAACTTAAGCAGCTGAAGTCTGGGATTTATATTTGCTCCATCTTGTTCTTCAAGACCACAAACTACTGTGCTTCTGCTGCCTGCATTTTCTAACTGGGTAGAGAATCACCTGATTCACTGCCTTTTTGCCTTTGCTTTAATGACATGGAAGATCCATATAATAGTGGAATTTTATTTCTTACCGGAAAGTCAAGAAGTGCTGAAAAGATATCCCTGGTGGTGTCTTCATCAGATTTGTAAGATTCCACCCAAATCATGTTGTTAGTCTATTACAGTTTGTGTGCGTGTGTGTATGCTGGTTGAAAGATTTCCATCAGTGTTTCTGTTTAGATACAAGAAAACCTTTAAAATTGATTACTGATAGTATTTGTAAGATTTTTTCCTCATATTGTACCCCAAATAAACAGTGACACAAAGCAGGACATACTACTACATGCTTTATTAATCCTGAGAAAATATGCATTACCTGATTCATTCCTGCAGTGCATTATTTCATTTAGCAAAAAGTCAACAGAAGAGAACAATCCTCTAGACTGGCTTGATTTACAATGATGTGGGGTGATTGGTTGAAAGATATTTGGACTGGTTGCACCTCCAAAATGAACCAAACCTGAGGCTCTATTTCCTGGGTTGGTTCCCAGATCATAACTATCTAGTAAACAAAATTATATCTAGGGTGTTCTCAATATCTTTTCCACTGTAATCATTTATAGAAAATCTCTTTGTAATACTTTTTTTATCAACAATTCTTGTATATAAATGTGCTTCACTTAGGATCTAGTTTTGTAGCTTCCTTTTTCACAATAGGAATGAAGAAGGGGGGCTAAGCTCTTGTGTTGTCTTCACAAAACCGTCCATTGGGTCTTGTATTGCTATTATCTAGAAAGGAGGGATTCACAGCATTCTCCTTAGTCCTGAAAATTTTCCTCCTCCCTATTGATATGAGAGAGCCTGGTTCTTGTCTCATGGAATCGGAGAATGAATCTCAGGGATGACAAAGAGTGGGCAAAGCGGTAGTTTATTAAGCAGAGAACAGAGAGCTCTCAGGAGTGAGAGGGGTCCTGACAGGGTTGCCCCTGAGGGCTTTTAGGGTCTGTCTTTTATAGGAAACTGATCAGGGAACTTGAATTTCTTGTCAATATCAAGGTGGATATTTAGAACAAACATGGTGGACTGGTAACCATCATAATAACTGACAAGATGTTCTTATAAATATCATGAGCCCAAACAAGGTGTTCCCTGCTTTCTGGTGACTATCTCCTACATAATATTTCTCTACACCAGGGATTTCTGTGAGCCTAGTCAGGTAGCCCATGGCCTTGAGATTCTTGTGCATCTTGGTTTGAGCAGGGACTATTGATAACCCCTTAATGACATATTTCTTCGTGGCTTGGTTTCTGTGATTACTTAATAGCTACTCAAGGGAGGTACTCCCTCACATTTTGGAGCTAGGGAGCCAGGTTTATTTTTTCTGTTTTTACTGTCTTATCTCTGTTTTCTTGGGATGGGTAGGAGTCTAACTCTGGGACCTTTCCTTATCTTTCCCCGCCTTGTCCTGTCTGCCCCTAACTCCTTCCTACATCAGTATCAAATTATCCCACTACTCAAACTTTCAGCAAAATTATCTCAAGAGACAGAACTCATCTTCCCATGCCTTTTTTGCCTATTTGTATCAATAACAACAAAAAAAAATCCCCAAATCCTAGGCTTTCTTTAAAATCTCAGCTTCTCATGTTCTTACAGATGCCATCCTGACATAGCACTAGCACAAACCTATATTCTATCTCTCTCCAAATATGGAAAATTTTTCTCTACACTTTCTGGAACCCACATCTCATCAATTTATTATGATGACTCCTTCCATATTCTTGTCCCACATGAAACCTGAATCTTTTCTATGACTGTTAGGCTGTCACCCTTCCTTTCAAATTCTCTGCAAATCACTGGGAATGGTGATGAACAGGTGTATTCTTTACTCCTCATTACAACTTATGTACCATAGTCTCTCTGTCCAACTAAAACCCCCAGATTTCAAGCCCATGTCACCAGATGATTTTGCCTACTTTGCCATTCAGATCAGAAATTCATAAGTCCTGGTGCCATGTCCATTATAATATGTCTTGAATATATTAGCTTGGGGTTATCACTTTCCTTTTACACTATACCTGTCTTGAAAATTCTGGTTTTCCAATTGTTAGAAAAATATTATTAAAGAGAGGAAAATGCCTTGTATGTATCTAAAAAACAAAACTCTCCATCATGTCAATAAAATTTAAAAAATAATTTAAACAGAAGGAATCAAAGTGGTAAAAAATATGTAAATATTAGTTCTCACCTTACTAATCATGGGAATGCAAGAAGCTGTGAAGACTATATATCCCCAAAATAGGCAAACTTTTTTGACAAAAAAATAGACAAAAAATTGTATGTCAGGTAATATCAATGATGGTGAGAACACCAAGAAAAGAGAACTCTAATATCCTGCTGGTGGCAATGTGTTTCAAAAGCATTTATAAAATATAAATTTCAATAATAAAAATATAAATTTTCAATAAAAGTGAATATACATGTGACGTATGGCTCAGATTATATTTCTTGGTATTTAACCTGTAGAAGTGTGTATCAACATTGTAATTGTGATAACCAGGAAATAAGTAAATGTTCATCAGCATGTAATTGAGGCATATTTAGATAGTGGGCTCTCATATATTAATGAATATTATGATTTTCTGCATTCAAGAATCTAAGTATATTTTTAAAATTGTTAAGTGCAATGCAGAAACAAATATGTATCCTGATGCCCCTATTGTACATAATGTTCAAACAGCAATCTCAACTATATTGTAACGTGTTTTTAGATTATAAATCTGTAAAGGAAAATGTTGAAGCAATTATTATAAACTTCAGAGTAGTGATTGCCTCTAAGAGTAATGACATTTTGGTGGTCAAGGAGTTTATGAAGAGTTTTAAGTCACTAGAAGTTTTCCATATCTTTAAACCATGTGGTTTGAAATTACACAGGTATTTGCTTTAAAATATTTTTTAAAGTGGTATATATGTTACTAAATATGTGATTTATTTTATAATATAAAAGGTTTATATAAAATTTCTTTGAACCCTACATTAGTTTGTTATACCACAAATTTAGTGGCTTAAAGCAATACAAAGGTATAATCTACCCATTATATATAATCTTGAACATCAGAAAACCTAAAATCTGTGTCATTGGCCTAAATTCAAGGTATCTGCAGGGATGTGTTCATTCTGGAGGGCCCAAAGGAATCCATTTCCTTGCATTTTCCAGTGTATAGATTTTTCTAGATTCCTTATCTGTCTTCCCCTTCTAAGGACTGATTATATTAGACCTATCTGGATAATCTGAGATAATCTCCCCATCTCAACCTCCTTAATTTAACCACATCTGGGAAGTTCCTTTGCAATGTAATGTAACATAATCCTGTGTTCTAGGGATTAAGATATAGACATCTTTTAGGGTCCATTATTCAATCTACAGTATCTTAAAAATTTCCTTTTACCTACTGATCCATTTGTTTTCTCACTGGTAAAGTAAAACCTGTCAACAAATTTTAGGGTCAGGATCTCCAAATCTGTTTTCCCATTTAAACCACCTGTTCATGCTTTTCTTTCCAACACAATATGCAAACACACTTATACACCACTGTGATACTCCATTCAGTGGTTAGTTCTCTTTCTTCCTTAGAATCTGTAATTGAACAAGTTAATTAAATCTTCTGTGTTTCTTGGAACACTGTTTTTGTTCGCTCATTTCTAGTACAATGTGCTCCTGTTTATGTCCCTTTTTTCCTACAAATAGCTACTTCTGTTCAGTCTTCCCTGGGTATCCCTCCTCTGTATGTTGCAGTGGTCTAGAGTCAAATTCTCAGGTGGCTTCTCTATTCTATTAATGGAAAGTCCCTAAGTGTTTTCTTCCATCTCATTTCTAGGCCAATGATTGTAAAATGTTTATCTACATTCCAGACTTATCCTGGAAACCTAGCTGATTCATATTCAGCTGCCTACTGGATCTCTTTCTGTAAAACAGAGATATTTCATATATATATATAATATATATATATATATTTCAAATATACATACACATATATTTACATACTGAATGATTCTGTTTTTGTATAGTTCAAAAACAGACAAAACTAGCCTCTCTGTATTTAGGGATACGAAAGATGGTAAAACAATTTCCAAAAGTCTAGAGAGCTTTTAGAGAATTAAGATGGTGGTTCCCTTTCTGGGGAAGGAGATGTGACCAAGAAGCACAGAAGGAACTTCTGGGATATTGTTACTATCCTGTTTTTCATTTGCATTGTGGGTTTCACTTATTCTTAGTTGTTTTTTCTTCCTTTTAAAATTTTTTATTTCAATTCAATTAATTAACATATAATGTATTATTGGTTTCAGAGGTAGAGGTCACTGAGTCATCAGTGTTATATAACACTCAGTGCTCATTACATCACATGCCCTCTTTAATACCTGTCACCCAGTTATCCCATCCCTTCACTCCTCCCCTCCAATCACCCTCAGTTTGTTTCCTATGATTAAGAGTCTTTAAATGGCAACTCTATTCTTCAACATTTTGACCCCAACATCTTTTTTTCTAATTCTTAATTTTTTTGAAAAATGTTTTGAAGATTTAAAGTTTTTTTTCATTCATTGGAGACACACAAAGAGAGACAGAAACACAGGCAGAGGGAGACATAGGCTCCCTGCAGGAAGCCTGATGCAGGACTGGATCCCAAAACTCCAGGATCATACCCTGAGCCAAAGGCAGACTCTCAACTGCTCAACTGCTGAGCCACCCAGGCATCCCAACCAGAACATTCTTACTTAGCCTTGATTTCTCTCTTCCATTCACATCTGATACCTCTTTCTTTTTCAAGTTTGCATTTTCTTTAATATATATCCGGCATCTGACCAGTTCTCAACACCTCTACTTCTGGTCTAAATCACATTTACAGTTTAGAGACTTCTGCATTCATTCAGGCAAGCAAAGAATATGCTTTACTATTGTTTTTTGTTCTTGCATTTGCCATGCTATAGTCTATTATAAACACAGTCACTGGAATCATCCTTTTGAAAGCAGGAGTCATGAGTTGTTACTCTCCCTCTCACAACTCCCCAGTGCCTGCCTTCCTGCCTTACTCCTGTCAAAGCCTAACTCTACCAAGTGGACAGAGCCCTCCATGGTCTGACCTCCAATTCATCTACTCTCTCCACTTTTCCTGTGATGCTACTTCTCCCACACTGACTACTTTTCTGCTAATCACAGTCAGGCATGCTCTTCCTGCAAGACATTTTCTCTTGTGGTTTTCCCTATTGGAAAACTCGCTCTTCACCACCTGCAGTGGCCTCCAGCTACTTTCTGATTTTTCCTCATGCCACTCAGTTGGTGAGGCATTCACTGAACACAAAAAATAGTAGTAATAATCCTTGACCTGTTCAGCTCCTTACTCATTTTGCTTTATTTCTTTTCAAAGCATTTTTATTATGTGACATAGTATTTACATATTTACTTATTTGCATGTGCTGTTTATACCTATACGGCTATATTACTGATTAGAGTGGGACATTTGTTTTGTTTGTTGGTTATGTCTCCAGTGACTAAGGGGTAGTAGATACCAAATAAACATTTGTGGAATGCATAAGTAAGCGATTAAATAAATAATAACTCCCTATGCTTTATGCCAAATAGATTAGCTCCCCAAAGTAACAATGATAAGAGAAGTACATGGACTTATATAGAACAATTTAGTGACCACAGCTTTTTCCTTTAGGTCACAAGAGACCAAGAGCTTACCGGAATTTAAGATCTCTGAAAATGAGCATATTTGAATTGAGGCAAATGTAATAGTAAAAACTGATCTTTTATCATGTTTCATGGAGATACTTTGATGGTGTTTTTGGCATGGAGGATTTTATGGTGATATTTGGAATATAGGGTACTACTAAAACAGAAATCTGAAAAATATTGCTGTTGGATGTAGGGATTATGTTATTGTCTGTCATGAATAATATGCACCTCTAAGACATCCTAAGGCATTTCAGCAGCCTACAACTCCAATGCTCTTTGGATTAATAAGAAGAATTAAATCACTAAGATTTACTGCAAGGTAGTGTTTATACATCCTTATCAATCCTATTCTTACATCATTCAGAAAGCCTTTCTGACATGTATACAGTAGCAATGAGCTCTAGCAACCTGGGTTTGACCCACAATAAACAAACAATTTAGGTTTTCACATAAAGAGTCTCTTTCCTGCCACTGGAAGTGGCCTTTGATGACTTGCTTGTTTCAATAGGTAAAGTCTAGCATCCCTAAGGCCAAACACATAAAGGCATTATTCTTTTGCCTACTATCTAGCTGTACCGCCCCTTTTCTCATTGATTTTCCTAAAGCCATCACCTTGCCTACTTGATGAAATATTGCTCCTTGTCCTCTTCCTGCACCGTGTAATACTGTGAATTGGACACTTGGTTATTGACATTTGGCCAGGGTGAACTCCATGGCTGTCCTACCAATGCAGTTTCACAGAGACCCAGGCTTGAGGTTTAATGCTTTACCCTTCATGTCTTGAAATTTGAATTTGTGTTTTGTATGTGAAGTCAGGTGGAAGTCATAGGGACAATGGAGGTGTGGAGAATCAGCAGATCTGCAGTCTCTCTTACTGCCATCACTCCAGGATGACTTCTCAGCAGCCCAGTTTCACAACCTGGGGCCCTAGCCCTGCAAGGCCTTTCCTCTTGCTCCCTTAGAAAATGAAAGCTACTGTCCTGCACCCCTGACAGAGGCCTGGCTGTGAGTGTGGGAAGGGCTGGATTGGGCAGCTGTACTCCGTAACATCTCAGTGCAAGCAGGGTATTCCATCCACGTAGGCTGAAAGCACCATGGTGCATCTGGTGAGCAGCCATTCAAATATAACATCTTGACAGCAATAAGCCTCTCACCCACCCCCATTCAGATAACTAGTTTGTCCCAGAGTAGAGGGTTAAAAGATCTTTGGGAGCCATCCATCTATCATGGGTAGTGATGGTAGTCTCATGGTAAAGGGAAGCCCCTGGTTCAAATTCCACAGACCCTTTTCCTAACTGGGATATGGAATATCAGGTTGGCTGCTGGCAGGAGGGCATGCTCTACATTGTACCTGTGAGGGCCTGCACTCACTTGAGATCATCTTCCTACTTGGAGTGCTCTTTCAGCAAGCTTCTTGCCTGGAGGAAGCCCTCCTTTTTCCTTCCAAACCTCTTGAGCCAGACCAGTGATTTTTCTCTTGTGGTCTGCTGGATGCAGCCTCTGAGATGATCCTCTTCCAGGCTTACAATGTGTAGTTATTAAACTGTCATTAGTCTCATTTCTCTAGTGCTGACTATGGTGTTCATTCATGCTTATAACCTTAAGGTAATAATTTCTTTCTCATCAACGAGGTGAAGAGGGGCCAAATGTAACAGTGCTGCTTTTGGTATATAACAGAGATCAACCTTTAGTTCAGTTTCTAGTTACCAATTGTGTTAGTTATCTACTGCTGTCCAACGAATTAGCCCAAATTTCATGATTTAAAACAGCCATCATTTATAAACTCCTAATCTTTATGAGTCAAGAATCTGGGTATTGATTAGCTGTGTGCCTCTAGCTGAAGACTTTTCAAAAGTTGCTGTCGAGGTACTATTCAGGCCTGTGAACTCATATGAAGGCTCAATTTGAGTGGAATCACTTTCAAATCCTCTCACATGGTTATTGACTGGCTTTAGTCTCTCCACTGGACTTTTTCACAGAATGTCAGCTGGATTCTCCTAGGGTGAGAGATCTGAGAGAATGAGAGAAACACTCGCACACACACACCCAGAGAGAAAGTCCAAGGTTGAAGCCGCAGTCTTTTATACTCTAACCTCAGAATTAATATCCTATCATTTATATAATACATTTGTTAGCAGCAAGTCACTAGGGGTGCCTGGGTGGCTCAGTCTTTTAAGCATCAGACTCTTGGTTTCTGCTCAGGTCATGATCTCAGTGTTTTGAGATGGAGTCCCACATCAGGATCTGCACTCAGTGGGGAGTCTGCTTGATATTCTCTTCCTCTGCCCCTCCCTCACTCAAGCTTACTCTCTCTCTCTCAAATAACTACATTTTTTTTTTAAGAGAAGCAAGCCACTAAATCCAGCTCACACTTTCAAATGATGAGACCTATACACTATTATGAGATAAGGATCACTGGGGCATCTTAGTGGCTGCTTACCACTCTTATCCACTTGGTTCCCCATCATTGGCATCCTTCCCAGAGACAAAATATACCCTGTCCCTTCAAAGGTCCTGAGTTTTCTATGACCACTGTAATAAAATGCCCAAAACTGGATGCCTTAAAAAACCAAACATTTATTCTATCATAGTTTTGTAGGCTAGAAGTCTAAAATCAAGGTGTTGGCAGGACGTTATTCCTTCTTACACTTCTAGAGGAAAATCCTTTTTTTGCCTCTTCTATCTTCTAGTAGCCCCAAGTCTTCCTTAGGGTCTATGGCAACATAATTCTGCCTTCATATGTCTATCTTCCCTTTTTATATATCTCCTTGTCATCACCTGTGTTTTCCTCTCTGTGCCTCTTCTCTTTATAAAAAGACACCGATAATATTGGCTCACCCTTGGGGTGCTTGGGTGGCTTAGTTGGTTAAGTGTCTGCCTTTGGTTCAGGTCATGATCCTGGAGTCCTGGATTGGAGCCCTGCATCAGGCTCCCTACTCACTGGGGAGTCTGCTTGTCCCTTACCCTCTGCTTCTCCCCTGCTTTGCTCTCTCTTTCTCTCAAATAAATTAAAAAAAAAAAAAAAAGACTCACCTTATTCCATTATGACCTCATCTAAACTAACTATATTTACAGTTTCCTTCTTTCCAAATATGGTCACATTCTGAGGTGCTAGGCATCAGAATTACAACATATATTTTTAGGAGATACATTCAACCCATAGAAGTCCCCAAATGTTTCACCTCATTATAATGATTATTATAATGATTCTGTCAATGCCTTATATAAAAATTTCCCCACAATGCATCTTTTATTTATGTATCAAAAAATAGTAGATATCTATCTATCTATATCTACCTATCTACATACATATGGCTTTTAACCTTTTGAAAAACGTAGTTTTCCCACTCTAAAATTTTTTTTGATATTACATAAATTACACATTTACTAACTTCAACAAGAAAAATTATGTATAACTTATGGAAAAAGTAATAATGCAACTTCAAACAATAACAAAAATAAACCAGAGGAGTTCTTGAAACTTATATTGGAAGCTCTCCTATCAGTATCAAGCAATCCATTATAGAAGGTAGGAATATTGAACATGTACATATTCATAGTTTATTGAGAGAATGTGGATACTTATTCTAAAATGCAAATTCATTCTTGGCTTTTATTTAAAAATTCTTAAAAGATATAAATAAACATGTACATATGCAGATCTACTAAGCCAATTTATTTTGACTTTGGTTCAGCTAAGAATGTGCTCTGACTCAAGTAACAGAAAAATCCAGCTTTAAATAGCTTAAAAAACAGGTATTATTTTTTTTTCACATAACACTAAGTCTAGAAGTAAATGTAGCTTGCATCAGTTCAGCTGATCAAAGATGCCAGCCTTTGTCTCTCACTGTATTCTTCCCCATACAAAGTGTGATAGCTTTATTCCCTATGCTTGTTACTTTTTGTTCACAAGATGATTGCTTTCTTTGCCAAGAAAACCCACACTCGTTTTAAAGACAGAAAGACAGAAAATAGGACAGAACCATCTATGAATGCCTTATTTAGAGGGGGCCAGGGGAGAGAAGTAAACACTTTCTAAAAATCTCCCACTAGAAAGTCATGTGTCTTAATGGCCGGAATGAGTCACATGGCCACTGGACTTGTGAATACTGAAATAGCAAGTGGCCACAGTCATCACAGTAGAGATAGTATTAAGTGAAAGTGTTGATTTCACTCTTTTCTTCAGTGTCTAAAACAAGTTCATTTCAGTGCACAATACCGTAGAGCATAAAACAAAAAAGAGCTCTAATTCAAAGAAATGGCTTTTTGAAATATTAAGCGATTTGCACTAATATGCAAATGTCACTGGTGGTTAACCTTAAATGTCAGAAAGAAGTTAGACTTATTTCTCGTCCCAATATCTTGCACAACACTTTTCTATAAGGAATATCTAGGTAATATTACATTGCTGGGCAAATGATAACATTGGCCTTGAAGATAATTTCATTGGAAAAACAAGAAATGTTCAAATAAAGCTCAGACTTCTTTGGCAAAGGAGAAAAATTGAGAATCAATTGTTCATATGCTATTGGGTCCAGGTAGAAAATGGTATCACCGAGTCCCCATGAGTCAAAGAATCCATCAATATTTCACATTTAGAATGTGAATGTTGGATGTAAATGTGACTATTGAAACAAGACAAGTAGAGTGACTGATGAGGCTATTGCCTATCCTTCTGGAGACAGAGCAAAGATGTTTTCTTTTGCAATAGCAAGATTTAAATTATATTATGCAAGACAATGTTGTTGCTGTATTTTTTTTAAAGACTGAGCTGCAAGATGAATTGAATATTAAGTAGTTACATTGGCTGCAGAGGATATGATTGATTTGTACTCTGTCTTCTTTCCAATCTGCTTCTAGTGAACTTCCCATCACACAGAGGATGAAAATCTAGAAACTACTACATATCTTGGATTCTTTGCAGCTTGAGTCCTTGACACACATTGGATTTTATCACTAAGATGCAGCAATTAAAGTTTGAGGATACAGAAATGCCAATTTCTTATTGCTTTTTTCTTTCTCTGCTAGCTAGTAGCTGGATTCACTTTTTCCATATTCATGAATGTCCAGGGGTAATTGCAGTAGTGGTGCTTTTAATTGCAGTAGTGGTGCCCTGTTTCCTGATCCTTGGGAGAACAACTACACAATGGCATGAGCTATTTTCACAAGAGTTCCAGTCACAGCCGCTGGAGAATATTTCTCCAGTGTCTCAATAATTTTATAAGCACTGAGTTCTCATATTAAATGTCTTTCACTCCTTAATACACTTCGGATGGTTTCAGTTTCAGTCACTGAACCCTGACTGATCCAGTTTAAGTAGGCGTTACAACTACAGACTGTAAACAGAATATATATGTTTCAAGGCAATGAATATAAAAAAAGTAAAATGAGAAAAAGAGCTCAATTGTGGAGAAAACAAGAAAAATGAAAAGAAATATAAGAATCATATTGGCCAGACAGGAAGTTCAAATTTTGAATGTAGAAAATGTTCAAATGCAAAAGTATATAGAATTCTAAATTCACTAAATTGACATTAGCAGAATAAAGAGAGTCTAGTTGCATGATTTTTTTTAAATGTGGCTAAATAGAAATAAAAAGATGTGTGTTATTAAAAGTATGAACAAAATATGTCACATAAATACAAATGAAAATCTGTACAGTTTATCTTTTATTCACCTTAAACATGTATTCAAGATATATAAATTGAAAATTGATAGAAATACATGAAGTTAAGAAATGAGTAAATATAGTGAGAGATTCGAAAATAACTTTCACACATAATTAACCCCTGTGGCATATGTATTAGGGTATCTGCAAAGATATCCACAAATATTATGTAGAATCAAAGAATACAATGGACAAGATGGATTTAATAAAATATGAATTCCTAAACTCCGTAACTTCAGAATATACATGTTAATACATATTTGATAATTTTAAGAAAGTCTATGAGTTAGTCATAAAATTAGCCATAAAATCCCACTTTTCCCCTCCCCACCCCCAAAAAACAAACCCATAAGTAACAGGCAAAATGCAGTGTGATTAACCTAGAGATGAGGATGTAACTTCTTTCTTTTGGCTTTGGATAGCTAGTTGTCCCCACTATTCTTGCACCATAGAATGGTCTTGCCACTTTTGTCAAATATCATTTAACAATTGATATTTATATAAGTTTATCTGTACAAACAGTTCCATTCCATTGATTTATATGTCCAACCTTGTGTAAATTCCAAACTGTCTTGATGGTTATTGTTCTGTAGTAAGTTTTTAAATCAGGAAGTGTGAGTCCTCCTACTTTCTTTGGCTATTCTGAATCCCTTACAATTCCATATGAATTTTGAAATCAGCTTGTCAATTTCTGCAAGAAATGTCAGGTGGGATTCTGAGGGGAACTGTGTTGAATCCCTCAGTTAAGTTGAGGAATATTATCATGTTAAAAATGTTAAGTCTTCCAATCAATGAAAATGGAATCTTTTCCCAGTTCCTTAGATTTTCTTTAAGTTATTTCAACAAGATTTTGCAGTTTTCAAAGAACACATTTTTGTTCTTTTGTTAAATGTATTCTACAGTATTTTACTCTTTTTGAGGTTATTGCAAATTGAGTTGCAAGTATATAGAATGCAATTGTTTTTTGTATATTGATCATGTATCCTGCAAAATTGCTGAACTTAGTCATTCTAAGAGATTTTTAGTGCACTACTTAAATTTTCTATATAAAAGGTTATGTAACTATGAATTTATATATAACTTAATTCTGTCCTTCCTATATGAATGGCTCTTATTTCTACCTGTTGCCTAATTGCCCTAACTACAACATCTAGTACAGTATTGAGTAGAATTGGTGATAGATGACCTCCGTTTTGTGTTCCCTGTCTTGAGGATAGGTTCTCACTGTTAAGTATGTGGTTAGCTATGGGTGTTTCATAGATGAGTTCATTAGGTTGAGGTAATCCCCCCTCTATTCCTAGGCATCTCTTTCTCTGTTTCCATGAACACATCAAACTTAAACTCCACTAAATATTGCCTGTTAATGGCACAATTATTTTAAACAATATCCTAGGAGCATAAATTCCTCTATATACCAACCCAAATTGTGGCTTTTATGAAAGAATATTGTTACAGTAGCATTTTGTATTTGTTCTGATCCCAGTAGAGCAGAAGGCAGGCATTTAATTGACTGAGCTACCCAGGCGTCCCTGTTTGTTTTTTTGTTTTGTTTTGTTTTGTTTGTTTGTTTGTTTTTAATGTAGATTTTCATCAGTGTCACTGGAGACAGGTCAGCAGAACTCCTTACAAGGTGTTGTCAGAAGTTCATCTCCCTTTGCAAGTTTTCTTTGCTATGTGTCAATAACAACAATAAGGCGGAATTTAAAACAGAAAAGATTAGTAATTTCCACCAAAATCTGTCTTTTGAGTTTCATTTTTTTTGTTTCATTTAAGAAAAACTTATCTACTTTGAGAGTATACATTTTTAATTTAGTATAGTCTTAGAATTATAAATAAGTTGTAAAGATATTATAGAGTTCTCATATAACCCCAAAATAGTTTCTTCTACTATTTTTTTTAAACTATCAGACTTTTTTTTTTTTAAGATTTTATTTATTTATTCATGAGAGACACAGAGAGAGAGAGAGAGAGGCAGAGACACAGGCAGAGGGAGAAGCAGGCTCCATGGAGGGAGCCTGACATGGGACTCGATCCCGGGTCTCCAGGATCACACCCTGGGCTGAAGGCGGTGCTAAACCGCTGAGCCACCTGGGCTGCCCAGTTTCTTCTACTATTAATATGTTATTATGATGTGTATATATATATATAATATAAATTGTAAACAAATATTAATACATTATTAACTATATTCCATACTTTATTCAGATTTCCTTTATCTTTACCTAATATCCTTTTTCTCTTCTAAGATCCCATCCATAATGCAATATGTCTAAGAGTTAAGCTTAAACTCCATAAAGTTAGTCTTTTTTCCATTTTCCCATACTGTTATCTTTGAAAGGAAAATACTATGCAAAGCCCTAACCAAAGGAAGAAGTTATTTCCTATCTCTTTGAAGAAGAAGTATTTATATTCATTATTTGCAGTGCTTCTTCATGGAAGATTTCCTATTCTTGCACAGTTACATATTTTTAATTCATTTATATTAGCATCTATTTATAAATATTTCTTTTATACATTGTATTGTAACCTAATACTGCTGTATTCATTTTCTTGCCCTATTTATTTCAGCAGTGGTGATTGGGAGCTTTTTCAGTAGAATCCTGCCTTCCTTTGAAATCGCTCATTGTTTTAAGTATGGTGTGTGTGTGTGTGTGTGTGTGTGTGTCTTACTATCATGTTAAATGTCTTCCTTAAAACTTTTTCTTGTTCTTCAGTATTTGGGTTCCTTGGTTTTCCATGTAATTTGCAGAATCATCTTTTCACGTGTCACAAAAATTGAGATTGGGAATGCATTACAATCTGAAAATCAATTTGGGGAGAATTGGCATTTAAGTTTTAATTGATGAATTTCTATAAATATATTTTATTTAGGTTTCTATACTGTTGTATAATAAAATTTTATGACTTCTCAACAAATAGCATATTTACCTTTGACTAGTTACATTCCTAGGAAGCTAATATTTTAGTGGAAATTACAAATCTTTTCTGTATACCTGGGTGGATCAATTAGTTAAGCTTTCAGCTTAGGTCATGATCTCAAGGTCTTGAGATCAAGCCCCACATCAGGCTCTATGCTGAGCATGGAGTCTGCTAGAGATTCTCTCTCCCGCTCTCTCCCTCTCTCTCTCTCTTCCTCTGTTCCTCACCCAACTTACAATTTCTCTCTCTCTCTCTCAAAAGGTAATATATATATATATAGAGATATAGATAGATAGATAGATAGATAGATAGATAGATATAGATATGTATGGTATACACACACACACACACTCAATTACTCAGCTATAAAAAAGAATGAAATCTTGCCATTCACAATGATGTGGATAGAGCTAGAGTGTGTTACGCTAAGTGAAATAACAAAGACAAATACCATATAATTTCACTCATATGTGGAATTTCAGAAATAAAACAAATGTTTTGTTATATGTTATAGTTATGAGAAATAGACTCATAGCTATAGAGTACAAACTGATGGCTTTCAGAGAGGAGGTGGGTGAGTGAAATAGGGGGTGAGATTATTAAGTACAATTATCATGCTAAAAAATAAAAGAAAATAATAGAAAAATTAATTTCAGATAAGCAATGAAAACAATTAAAAATGAAAGACAAATGGTTTTCATACATTCCTAAATTGAGCAGTTGAATCAGGGGGACTAGTTTTATTATACTGCTTTCTTATTCACTTATTTCTCACAGATATGTTGCTATTTAAAAACTATTTATTGCATGATTAATTTAAAATTTAATTTAAAACATACTAAATTAGGAAGGATTGTCATTTAAGGATATTTTCTACTTAAAACATTATGAAAAGTTATTTTGAAATATTTAATAGCCCTTTATCTTACTTTCCTATTAAATTAGAACTAGAGGGATCCCTGGGTGTCGCAGCGGTTTGGCGCCTGCCTTTGGCCCAGGGCGAGATCCTGGAGACCCGGGATCGAATCCCACGTCGGGCTCCCGGTGCATGGAGCCTGCTTCTCCCTCTGCCTGTGTCTCTGCCTCTCTCTCTCTCTCTCTGTGTGACTATCATAAATAATAATAAAAAAAAATTTAAAAAAATTAGAACTAGAGGCCCTTTATAGTTTTTTCATCTGATAACCACGTCCCTAAAAATTATTTCTATTTTTGGACACTTAAAAAATGATTTCTAATGAAATTCAAATTTTAAAATATTTATTTTATGAGGTACTTCTGGGAGACAATTTTAAGTTGTATAGAAGGGTTGGGTGGATTTTCATAAGAAAAAATTAGATAATTTCCATTTAAAAAAGACTATAAGACCCTTTAATAACTCATTTTGTCATAAGAGATAAAGTAGCAAAGAGATATTTCCAGAGAAGGAACTTTTTTCCAATACCATCACTTCTCTTTCTTCTACAAACAACTAAATGGAAGTATTAGATTTTGCAGAGATAAGATTTCTTTGCTTCAAAGTAGATAAATGGATAAATACAATTTAGATTTACTTAATGAGGCTTAACTGTTCTACCAGCAAATATCTATTTTCACTTAAATTCTTTATTTTTAATTTTAACAGCTACAGTTTGCCATTTGTTTTACAACTTATTTTCTGAAATAGCATATCTATTAAAGTTACTAAAAGAAGAAAAATCAAGAGTAGGAACTTGTGATTTAACTCTAGGTTAAATTTAGAAACAGCTTAGATAGAAGTTTTTATATCAATTAAGCTAAGTTTAACCAGTGATGTTTATTACTTTACATACAGACGTTGTTTATACATACATTTAATTAAAATAAAAACTAAACTTGGTTTCCTCCAGTGACTTCTTTTCTTTTTCTACTTTTAGCTTTGAGGTATAATTAATATACAAAATATTGCACACTTAATTTAGACATCTTTGAGTTTTGATATGAATATACTTGTGATGTCATCACCACAACCATAATATTAAACAAATAGATGTCCTTCAAACATTTCCTTGAGTTCTGTGTATATATATATTTTTGGGGGTAAATACTTTCAATTCTAATATTTTATACTCTGAATAAAACCTGCTTTTACACTTTTAATTCCATTTCTTAATTTCAACCTAAATACAATTGAACTTCACCAAAGCATTCAGACTATAAGCAAACTCATTCCTGTTGTTTCATGTCGCTTTTTCTTCCACTTTTTTGCTGATTTCCTTACTTAAGGTCCACATCAAAGTTTACCATTGCTAGGGTCTTTTATTCATTTCCCATTAACATCTTCAGAGAAATGTCACAATTTCGGTAGAGATCTCTGTTTTTGTCTTTCACTAATAAATGACTCAGCATAACAGAATATAACTGCATAACTGTATGGATTTGTGCCCTATAGATTCATGTTTATTTACTTTTTGCTAGTTTTCCCACTATTTTAAAAGTAACATCTAAAAGGTAAGTGATTATTTCTTCACTATTGAATTTTGACAATTCACACAAGTAACTAGCATGTGATCAGCTCCTCATAAGGTATTTCCTGAATGTATTTATAATCTAATAAATATGAGGCTAGATATTTTTATGTCCATTATTATCTCTTATTTATTTTTCTTTTTTAAATTGTCTTTTCTTCTACATATCATGTGAAATCAAGGAGACTTGATATTTTGTCATAAGTATTTAGGTGAGTTATTACAGAACTTAAAATATAGATAATAATATTAATATCACATTATTTTCTTATATTTTGATGTCCAGAAGTTTAATTTTTTTAAATAGTCAGATGTATTTATCTCTTTCTTCATGAATTAATATATTAGTTATATGATGGAAGAGTCCAATCCCCATTAGATACAACATAAATATTCCATATTATTTTCTTAACTATTTATTACTTATAAATGCAATACTTCAAAAATCTGAATAGTATTTGATACAGCCTATGAGATGAAAGTATATTTTTTGCCCAAGAAGTTACTTTTTAGACAATATTTATTGGGAAATACACCCTTCAGCATTGATCAGGCTGCTTTTTGTATATTGCATTACTTCGTAATTGCATACTACTCATCTCTCAGGATTCCATTTGGATTTCTCCCTTTCTTGCAATTTTTCTGTACTTTCACATTTTCAGGCAGATTTGGCATAAAATACCTTTATTTTTTTATTTTTTTAAATTTTTTATTTATTTATGACAGTCACACAGAGAGAGAGAGAGAGAGAGAGAGGCAGAGACACAGGCAGAGGGAGAAGCAGGCTCCATGTACTGGGAGCCCGACGTGGGATTCGATCCCGGGTCTCCAGGATCGCGCCCTGGGCCAAAGGCAGGCGCCAAACCGCTGCACCCCCCAGGGATCCCTAAAATACCTTTAAAAAATATATCTCTACCAGTGTACTTCACCCAGTGTGTAACATTCATATTTTCCTGTTTCTGTCTGTTTCATGTGCTTGGAAAACAGAAAATGTGCATAATTATCATTTCCCCCCATTTCTAGAATAGAAATGCCCCAGGAAATAGGCTCTAAGCTGAAGATCTATCTTCAGAAAGTTGTGGACTTTAAGACATGATGGAGGAGAGATTTACATGAGATTTACATGGAGGAAATTTTTAATTCTGTTGAGTATATAGAGTATATAGAGATAGGATGACCCTTCCACATTATCTAAACTTGAGGGAGTTGGCCTTTTCCTTTTTCCTCCCCTCCCAGGAAGGGGCTAATCTTTGGGAAGAGGCAGTTCATGGGGGAAGGAATCAGCTTTGAATCATCAACAAACAAACTTTCAGGCAGCTGAGGAATAAGTGCCTCTCTGTGGGAGGGGATATGGCAGAGAAGATTGGGTAAGGAACCACAGAATTTCTTTACAGCACATCTCTTGTGATGCTGAGATCTACTTAACTGAACGTAATTGCAAAGACCTCAGTCAAGACCATGAGGAGCCTTAAGGCTGGGCTGGCCTTTCACAGTTGTCTCAAATTCAGGCAAGGGAGTCAAGAACATGAGTAGCTACATTAGTCAGTTGGATGTGAGTCACTTTCAGCAAGAAAGTTTGACATTGGGAAAGGCAGTTCCCTTGTCAGAGGGCTATTCCCAGGAAAGCATTCAGCTGTGAGGATTCAGCAGTAGTCTCCTGACAACTGAGAGAATGAGTTCTTTGCTTCTGTAGAGCAACAGGGGCAGAGCACGATGGTATCCACTGCAGAGTTGAAGAGTTCATCCGTCAGGTCAGTTCCAAAATGTGAAAATAAAGGCTAAAGAGTAGAGAGATCATATATAGAGAGTTCTTTCATTAAATTTTGATATACAAAAGGATATTTTTTTTTCTAGAAGAGTAAAAGAAATGGTGGATAAAATTAATGATACTTTAAATCCATTTTTAGCTGTCAGAATGGATGAGGTAAGATTTATAGTAAATGGCTATGAATGACTCACAAAAGCAGAAATTATGGTTTTTTTTTTTTTTTTTTTTTGAAAGGAGAGTAGTGGTAATGATGAGTATAGTCCAGAGATGTTACTCCTGGAACAAACAGGTGATTCAAGGAATTGATTTGCAGTTAGATTTTAGATTGCAGTTGATTTTGAAGAACTGTGTGCCATGGCATAAAATCTATACTGCTGGGATTTTTTTTTCTTTCAAAAACCATAGGCAATGTTGACATACAAGCATAGGATCGAATGATTGGTTTGATTCTGTATGAGATTTTACAAAACATGTGAAAATTTCCATTAATGAGCTAGTTGAAGTATTGGAGAACATAGAGCTGAATACTAGCTTGACTAGGAAGGAAAAAAATTAGTTTTAAAACTGATAAATTCAGAGAATATATAAGTATAAAGGACTGAGCATTCAGTAAGGTCAAAGTAGGGGGTGTAATATTTTATAAAATCACATATTGTACATATTAGTTTTCTTATTGATTATGATTATAACAAGAACAGGCCTAATAGAATACTTAACCAAAACTAAAAATATATAAAATAAATTCCTTATATATATAGGAAAAAATGGGTATGTGATTCAGTTATGCATAATATTGGCTGAAATAGTAACAAAAGAAGAATAAGAATTCTGAGGGGGAAATCTGTTGGATATGTGCTAAAGTATGCCTAAGTAAGCCAAAAGATAAACAGAAGTTGGACATTATAAAGAATTTGACAAGAGTTATAATGTTTATTACTATATATTCTTCATTTTTATAGTTCAAAGTACAATAACTTGTCTCATAAAAGACTGTAATTTAGTATATTGCTAACGTGAATTATGTAGAAAAATGCAAATATAATTGCATTATACCTTAATATCTGCTTGATTTCTCCTAGAAAAGATGTTAAGTATAGAAAATTTTGGGTTATAATCTCTGAGTAAATTATAGTTGGAATAAATCAGTTAACTGAATTTGTAAAAACAATACAAGGTAAGTTGAATTAACCTTTTTTTTAAATTAACTTTTATATAAGTCCCTTTGTGGTAGAAACATTTAGTTTATCTACTGGATGCTAGTGCTGACTATGGAATAATCTGCTTGTACAAATCAATATCAATGACATTAATGGAATATAGGAGAACTTGACAAAGGATGAATGATAAAATGGAGAGAAAATGGGAAGTTTATGACAATTCAGATTTATAACCAATAAGCTGTAATAATGTCATATCCACAATTTGCTCCACACCGTCAACCAGTTCTATCATTGTATGGTGATGGGCTATAATGGTTTTGGGGAAGTCCACACTCACACAGGGTATATATTGCTCTTGTCACACAATTATGAGTTTAGTTATAGCTCTTCCAGAATTTCATTACACCTCTCTTTATCTATAAAGTAGAATCAATAATAACGGTTCTTACATCTCATAAAGATATTTTGGTCATTACTTCTTCCTAAGAACTTATTAGAATTTTAACTTGGGTTTGATTAAAGATCTCTTTCTTCTTACATTGTGGTCAATTTATATCATTTATGCTCCAATCCTAAAAATAGAGAAAGTTCATATTTCCTCCAAATTGGCAATATTCTCTTAAGATCTATCAACATACTATCCATGCAGTTAACCCAGGAGTACTCTGTGATGATAATGGGGTGCATTTACAGAATATCTTGGATTGGTGTAAATAATTCAGTTATAAAGTAGAATGCTACTGTTGTGCATCAGTAGTCCATATTGAATTTCCTTAAGAAATCAGCTAGGATCTTGCTCCCTCTTTCATGTTGTGCTATTTTGTTTATCCATTTAAATTTATTTATCAAACATTTATGGACTAGCTAAAATGTCCCAAGCATTTTGTAAAAATTGACAAATGAAGGCAGTTGATGCTTGCCTTAAACTCTAGATGAAAGTAAATGGAAATGGAAAATTTCAGCTGCAATAAATGCCATGAAGGAAAAGTATATGATGCTCTGAGATAATACAATTGGGAAATCATAGAGATTCAGGGAAGGGTTGGGAGAAGAGAAGTTTTCCCATAGTGTAAACCTATGATGGATCTAAGTGCAAAAGATGTATGAAGCATAATGTGAGATAAGAATAAAAAACAAAAAGTACATGTAGTGATAGAATGGGGGTGGAGGAAAAGGCATGCATTGCCTGGTAGGCCTTGATAAGAAATTTCATGACTATGTGAAAAACAATGGGAAGCCTGTAAATATTTGTTAGATGGGGCAGAAAATTATTTTGGTTTATGGATAAACTATGTTACAGAGAGGAACACAAACCATAAGAGACTCTTAACGATAAGAAACAAACTGAGGGGGGCACCTGGGTGTCTCTGTCAATAAGCATCTGCCTTGGCTTGGGTCATGATCTCAGGATCCTGGAATGGAGCCCCACATGAGGTTTCCTGCTTGGTGAGGAGTCTGCTTCTCCCTCTCCTTCTGTCTCTTCCTGCTGACTCATTATCTCTCTCTCTCTCTCAAATATATAAATGACTTTTTTTTTTTTAAGAAACAAACTGAGGATTGCTGGAGGGGGGTTGGGATAACTGGGTGACAGGCAGTAAGGAGAGCACATGATGTAATGAGCACCGGGTGTTATATGCAACTGATGGATCACTAAATTCTATCCCTGAAACTAATAATGCAGTATATATTAACTAAATTGAATTTAAATAAATAAAAAAAAACCTATGTCATTACATGTGGAAGATAGAAGAGAACCAAAGATAATGGAAGCAATTCAGCTAATGTGTTACTGCACCAGTCACAATAGAAAAAATACATATATATTTTGATTAGGTGGAAGTGTTGGAAATGGAGAGAAGTCAAAGATTTCCACACATGTTCAGAAGATATGAAAGTCAAAATTGATGATGAACTGAAGAGAAGGGGTGATAGAACTGGAAGCTCTAGCTTTGGAGGGATAATGATAATTTCATAAATAAAATCAGGTGATCTGCAATTCACATTTCTGAAGAAAGCCAATGAATTTGATTGTTTATATACTCAATTAAAAGTGTTCATAAGACATTTAAGAGTGGGTATAAAATGATGCAAAAAGAAATTATAAGCAGAAAAAAAAAGTAGGTGATTGTATCATAAAAGACATGAAAGGACAGAAGCAAGATTTAGGAAGTAACATTTGACTATAGACCAAATGGGCATTAAATGATGTCAAGATCAGTGTTTATCTTAGAAGAGTTGTTTGTTGACATGACGGACTTGAAACCCAAAAAAGAACAGGCAAAAGTAAATATTTGAACATTCTTTTCCCACTAACATCAATGTTATGTTATTTATTTGTTTGGTAGAATGGTAGTATAAGTAGGTGTGTTGTCACTAATATTATGAGCATGTGTTGCTCATGTACTAGGTGTGCTAATGTTGCATTCCAAACTTGTAGTTACCTGATGGGGAAAATATATGTATCCTGGTATTATAAATGAGAAATCTGAAGCTCAGAGAAATTAAACTTTCCTTTTTAAAAAATCTTGGCTAATAAGTAACAGAGCTGGACTCTAAAGAGATCTATCTGATTTTAAGTAGTTTGCCTTGAATTGCTTTTTGTCAAGTAAACCAAAACCTGAAGTTTTGATGAAATAGAAGTTCATATTTTAACATAGAATAATTTACACATTTTGATTAACTGTTAGTATCCTTTCATTTCATATGTGTATATAACACATATGCATATATAAATATGTAAAAATGTGTATTATACATGTATGTGTATGGATATATATATCCATATATATGGACATAATATTATATGATATTATATGGATATATATTAAGTAGAGCTTAATATATATAATCTATATTATATATCTATATTATATAATATATATAATATTTATTATATATCTATAGTAAGTAGAGCTCAATTTCCCAATGCTTTCCCATGAATTAAAGAATAATAGAATTCATAGGTACCTGATTGGGCTCAGTCAGATAGGTGTCTGCCTTTGGGTCAAGTCATGATCCCGGAGTTCTGGGATTGAGCCCCACATGGTGCTCTCTGCTTAACAGGGAGTCTGCTTCTCCCTCTGTTCCTCACCTTGCTCATGCTCTCTCTCTCCCTCTCTCCCTCTCTCAAATAAATGAATGAAAAATAAATAAAATAAAAATCTTTAAAAAAAGAATAATAAAATTCATGTCATTTACTCAGAAATGGTTGATACACAATATATTGTAGATTACATAATAATGACTTGCTAATATTAGTTTTTACTAAAAAGGGAAAAAAGAGAATTTCCAAGTACTTATGGGAAGGATGTTAAAACCAAAGTTTCAGAGGATTTAAATTTCACTCATCATAAGGTTTTGGGGCCTGACTTATTGAGTAGAGATTATGACTTTATCATGACATTTTTGTGATTACATATTGGTGATGGCAGTAAAAGCACTAAATCATTTCTGATGACCAGCCTAGAAACATCCATTTCTTAGATTCTTAATCCTTCACATAATCCCATTTGACAGATGCTGCTCAAGTTTAGACACTATCTTTTTATGATAACTTTGATTTTTAGAGGAACATGGATTATATGAATGTAGCAATCTAAAGCTTTCTCTTTGTACTTGTAGAATAGCAATACTTAAAAGTGAGGAAATGCACTTCACTTCAGATAGAACTAATAAATCTTCAAAGGGAAACATTTTAATATTTAATATATTTAATGCATTGTAATACATTAAATGCAAAATATTCAATGTTTAATGTTAACTTCTTAATACAGTTTAAATTATAATAACACTAACATTTTTAGTAATTTGACATTAAAAGCTATTTCTATAAGGGAAAGGAGGGAAACCCAATGGGGAAAAATTAGAGAGGAAGACAAACCAGGAGAGTCTCCTAACTCCGGGAAACAAAGGGTTGTGGAAGGGGAGGTGGATGGGGGGATGGGGTAATTGGGTGACAGGCACTCAGGAGGGCACTTGATGGGATGAGCACTGGATGTTACACTATAAGTTGGCAAAGTGAATTTAAATGAAAATATTTTTTAAAAAGTATTTCATTGCCTGGGTTTTCCTTTGTTAGTATCAACCCGGCAAAAACTGCTTATTTACTTTTATCTGAGCTACTGAGTATGATTTGGGATGGTATTTTTCGGGTGATCTTTGGGAAATCTTTAATGAAATATGAACAAAAACTTTAAAAGAGTAACAAAAATCTTGATACAGCTCTTATCAATTTATGAATCAGATTTATCAAGCAGTACATTGGAACCCATTTTACAAATCAGCTTTTCTCTAAATAGTATCACCTGAAATTGTATTCCTGAACTTCTTGTTTAGAGTATTTACAGAAAGCATCACATATTGCATCTTGTGAGATATTGTCCAATAAATATCAGCAAATTTTTATTGGTCCACAATATACTGTTGATTACTATTGATATATAAATGAATGAATGAAATTATCATTTTCTACAACTGAACTTTATACTTATGTTTATAAGACTATATGGTGGTTACCAAGAAGATTATGAAAGAGTTTACCAGTATGAAAGTTAATAATCAGCCCTCTCCCATTTCAGATACAATGTCATCCTTGGTTCTAAAAGATTACAATACTGTTTTGTATTTGACTAGTGTTTCAGAGTTTTCATATTATTTTTTTTTCTGTAAAGATTTTATTTATTCTTTCATGAGAGACAGAAGGAAAGAGAGAGAGAGAGAGATACAGAGACACAGGCAGAGGGAGAAGCAGGCTCCATGCAGGGAGCCCAACGTGGGACTCAATCCTGGGTCTCTAGGATCACGCCCTGAGCTGAAGGTGGTGCTAAACTGCTGAGCCACCCGGGCTGCCCCGAATTTTCATATTATTTCATATTATTATCTCATTTGATTCTCTCAAACAATGCTAAGACACAAGGAGGCAGAAATATAACTTTTTATAAGTGTGGTAAAAGAGGTTCAGAGAGTCCAAATTGAAATGCTTTGCTCCAAGTATGATTATTAAGGAATTAAGAAGTAAATAAACCTATTGGTTTAGGTAGGGATTTCATTTTATGCCATTGCTTTTTATTTTCCTCCAATTTATTATTGCCAGGCTTTTACCTCTTATTTTGTGAGTGTGTGTGTGTGTGTGTGTGTGTGTGTGTGCATGTGTTGGGTATAATAATAATCACTTTTAAAAGATGGAATTAAATTTTACCAAGGAGGTAAAAATCTTTACCATGAAAACTATAAGATAATGATGAGAATAATTGAATTTACAAGTAAATGAAAAGAAATCATATGTTTGTGGATCAGAGAAATTAATATTGTTAAAATGTTCATACTACCCAAAATCATCTGTAGATTTCAGGGTAATTCCTATCAACATTACAATGATACTTTTTTACAGAAATAGAAAAAAGATAATTGTAAATGTTGTATGTGATCACAAAGACCCTCTCATAGGCAAAGCAATTCTGAGAAAGAAAAATAAAACCAGAGGCAGATTTTCTGATTTGAAACTATGCTACAAAGCTATAAGTAATCAAAACAGTGAGGTACTGGCATTAAAACAGACAGATAGACCAATGGAACAGAATCAAAAGACCAGAAATTAACCCTCACACACAGAGTCAACTCATGTGACACGGCAGCCAAAAATATTCAGTGGGGAGAGGAACATCTCCTCAATAAATGATGTTGGGAAAACTGGATAATCACATTTAGATGAATGAAGTTGGATCTTTATCTTACACCACTTGAAAAAATTAAGTCAAATGGATTAAAAACTTAACCATAAGTCATGAAACCATAAAACTCAGAAGAAAACATAGGGGAAAAGCCCCTTTACATTGGTCTTGTCAGTGATTTTTTAATATGACAGAAAAAGCACAAGTGATGAAAGTAAAAATAAATGAGACTATGTCAAACTAAAAAAATGCATATAAAAATAATTTTAAAAAGATAAAAAAATTTAAAAATGAAAAGACAATCTATGGAATGAAAGAGAATGTTTGCAAACCATGCATCTGGTAAGGTATCATTAGCCCAAATATATAAAGAACTCACACAACTCAGTAACAAGAAAACAAACAATCCAATTAAAAAATGATTAGAGGAACTGAAAAGACATTTTTCCAAAAAGGATTTACAAATGGCCAACAGGTACTTGAAAAGATGCTCAACTTCAATAATTATCAGGGAAATGCAACTCAAAACTACAATGAGATATTTTCTGGTAAAAAAGGTACATTCAGTTATGAGTATGTTTTGGGGAATCTAATGTATGCTGATTATATACTGTATTAGATACTAGAAAGTTCCTAAGAGAGTAAATCTTGAATGTTCTCACAAAAGAAGAAGAAAGAAAAGAGGAAAGAAAGAAAGAAGAAAGAAGAAAGAAGAAAAAAAAGAAAGAAAGAAAGAAAGAAAGAAAGAAAGAAAGAAAGAGAAAGAAAGAAAGAAAGAAAGAAAGAAAGAAAGAAAGAAAGAAAGAAGAAAGAAAGAAAGAAAGAAAGAAAGAAAGAAAGAAAGAAGAAAGAAAGAAAGAAAGAAAGAAAGAAAGAAAGAAAGAAAGAAAGAAAGAAAGAAAAAGAAAAAGAAAGCAGGAAGAAGAAAGGAAGGGAAGGAAGGAGGGAAGGAAGAAATTAAATGAAATGGTAATTATGTGAGGTGATGGAGATATGAGCTAATGCCACAAAAATAATCATTTCACAATATACAAGTGTATTAAACTAACACGTTGCATATCTTGAACTTACACAATGTTGTATCTCAATAAAGAAGATGGAATTATGATTTGTAGGATAGGATGGACCACTTTGTTTTTTTGAGAGAAAAAATGAGCAGAAGATACTAATTAGTATTTTTTTTTCTTTTAGCATTACTATACAAAATAGTTTTCCCTACTACTGTTTTATATAACTTTAGTGCCTCACAAAGTCTTAATGATTTTTATCTCAAAAGGTTCCTCTAGCCAAATCCACTTGAGAAACTAAGTTCAGAGATCATGGAAGTGGTTAACTTGCCTCTAACAAAACCTCATTCATATGGAATTTCAAATACTAAGGTTGGCCACTTGTAACTACCCTGATTGAAGGCAGATTCAATGGTTTTCTCAACTGAGCTTCCAACCTTCATAAAAAGTTAAGACTTTAAAGTACAAACCAGACTATGACATAGTCTACTAAAAAGTTTCCTATTTCCTCATATAGGTCTTAGGTCTAAATATAATTATAATGCTCTAAAAACATTTACTTTTTTTCTTTTTAAAGGTAAAATTGCTGATTCACAATGTAATAGGGACAGCGTATTTCAACTTTGGAAGAGCTTTAGAAATAGTCATTGCGTTACTATACTAATTAATATTTCTTTTCCCTTAAAAACATTACTTTTGCAAAATGGACACACGCTTTAAATTCTCCAGAAAAAACACCTGTAACTAGGACAAGTCTATGCAAAAGCTATTATAAAAAATAGCAATTTAGTATCATAACCTACATACTGCTTCAAACACATCACTAGTTTTCCTGACTCACTGATTACTTACATGAAAAGTGTTTATATATACCTCAGCTCTGAAAAGCAGTGAAGATTATGAAATACAACAATGTTATCAATATTTTTAACTGTCAGTGTTGTATAAGAAGCAACAAGAAAGCATTGGATATCTGTCTCTGAGTGTGTGAAAAAAATTTTTGCCAGTAAAAACAAGATAATGTTACAGCGATATCATTAGTCATCCTACAACCTTATCTACACCGGTTATATATTCTTTACAAGACATTAAATCAATGTTTTCATGTAGCTAGGAAATAAGTTCAGAGTTTTTACTTTATTAACTTTGAAAGATAGTGCATATGTAAAAGGCAAATGTCATGAAATGGAGGAAAACTTTGAAAGTGTTGGGGAAAAAAGCAATTTTCATATATCCTTCGAATGTGGGCCCCATTATAAATATTATTTCAAAACAAATTAAAAATCCTACAGCAGTTTTACAAGAAACATCATAATTATGGCAAAAATAATCTCCAGTAATATAATTTAAAATGAAAAGATATATAATTGCTAAATTAATTTTGATACCTGGGAAATTCAGGAAAATTATGCCACTGTAAACTCACCTTCTACCTCTCTCCAAAAAAGCAAAAAAATAAAAAATAAAAAAAACCAAACATATATATATATATATATATATATATATATATATATATATATATATAAACAAAACCTCTGAATTAGTACAAAATATCTATTAATTTTTAATTCTTATGATTTTGATTTGTCTCTTTGAACAATTAGATGGGTAGCAGTGCCTGGGTGGCTCAGTGGGCTCTTGATTTCAGTTCAGGTTACAATCTCAGGATTCTGGGATCAAGCCCAAGCCTAGGGCTCCACACTCAGCAGGCAGTCGGCTGGAGATTCTCTCTCCCTCTCTCTCTGCCCCTTTCCCACCGCTTTCTCTCTAAAATAAATCATTAAAAAGTTAGGTGGGGAAAGAAATAAAACTTTTATCTCTATTCCTCAGGGAATTTTCAGATCAGCTATAAAAACATTTCTCAAGGGTGCCTAGGTGGCTCAATCGGTTAAGCATCTGCCTTCAGCCCGGGTCATGAACTCAGGGTTCTGAGCTTGAGCCCCATATCGGGCTCCTTGCTCAGTGGGAACTCTGCTTCTCCCTCTCCCCCTGCTTGTGCTCATTTTCTTGCTCTTTCTCTCTGTCAAATAAATAAATAAATCTTAAAAAAATTCTCAAAAGTGGAATGTCTCAAGATTTCCTTGAAACTCCCAAATGTGAGTGTGGGGGAACTATCAATATCTAACTTTCGTACACACAGTAAAATAATCTAGAATCTTAGAATAAAGGAAGAACGAAGATTTCAGTACAGGAATAAAACAGGACTGGATGAAAGAAAGTGGCCTCTGCTTTTCTGACAAAAGAAAAATATATGTACATATTTTACAAGTGAGCTTGTGTTAAATATTACCTAAGATCCAGAATTATTTTACAAAAAGGTAAGGAAAAATTTTCACATGAGATTGGTAAATAAGCTATATAAAATTATTTGGCAATTGAGTATGCATTTTAATGCATGCCACATTTTGAAGTTTAATTTTAGAAATTTCTCAGGAAATACCTCAAGGCTGCTTATTAAATGTTTTTTTTTTCTGAAATAACTCTTTTTTGAAATATGATACTTTTGGAATTATCTGCAGATTCATTTGCATACCAGAAACAAACTTAAAGTTTATATTTCCACTTGTACATTGCTAATGCTTAGAAATAAAACTGGTTTTTGCATGCTGACTGGTTATCTTGCAACCATAATAAACTTAGTTCTGGGAGCCTCTGTTGATTCCTTTGAATTTTCTGCATAGAGAATCACATTGTATATAATAGAGGCTTATTTCTTCCTTTATTCTGAGTACTTTTTATTTTCTTATTGTACTTCCTAAGATTTTCATCATTATGTTGAATCCAAGTGGTAAAACAGGATATTCTTGTCTTGTTCCCAATCTTAACAGAAAATGATTTCTTCTCTACCTGTTAAATTTGATATTAGATGTACATATAACTATGTGTATTTTTCTTCTTTAGACTATTACTATCGTGGGCTCTACTGGCTAATTTTCAAATGTTAAATAGGCCTTGTATTCCTAGAATAAGTCCCACTTGGTTATGGTAAACTGGTTCTTTTATATACTTGTGAACTGATTTTCTAACATTTGTTGGCAACTTTTTGCATGTGTCTAAATTCATGAGGGATAATGGATCTGGTTTTTATTTTTCCTGCCTTTAGTATTAAATGAGTAAAGAGGTGTCCTTTCTGCTTTCCAGAAAAGATTGTATGGAATAGGAATTATTTCCTCTCACAATATTTGAAGTCTTCCAATCCAAAAATTGTCCAGATATTTTTCTGCACAGTTTTAAACTAAAAATTTGGTTTACCTAGTAGTCATATTCAGATTACCGGCTTCACCTGGAATGAATTTTGATAGTGCATACAGTTGTTTATAGCAGTATTTGGGCATTAGCATTCATTAATATCTATTTAATGACTGAAAGGTCTCTAATGGTACATCTATTTTATTCTGATTATCACAATTTGTGTCTTTCTTTTTCTCTTTTTCCTTTATCAGTTTTGCTAAAATATTTATATATTTTATTGATCTTTTCAAAGAAACATATTGAACTCATTGATTTTTTCCATTTTTCTTTTTTACAATTTTATTGATTTCTGCTTCTATCTTTTTGAATTACTTGACTATATTTGGGCTCAATTTGTTCTCTCTTTTCTATTTTTTTCCAGGGGAAAAATAGATTATCATTTTGAGAACTTTTTCCTTTTCAAATCTAACACTGTAAATACTCTTCTAAGAATTCCATTTAGCTAATATTCCACAAATATTTATTATATGCTATATTTTGATTTTTGTTAATTAAAGGTATTTCCTAATTTCCTTTGATAATTATGCTCTGGCATCCAAGTTACTCAGAAGCATATTATTTCATGTTTCTGTTTATTTTCATCTCATTTTTTGTATCAATTCTTAATTTTATATGGCCTGAGGACAAACATTTTATATGATTATCTTTTTTAAAATTTAATTATGCTTTGATGAAAGATCTGGAACATAGTCTGCCTTAGTAAATATTCCATGGGCACTTGAAAAAAATTACTTATTTTATTGTTAAGTGGAGAGTTCTATAAACATCCATGAGATTCACTTGGTTAATGGTATACAGCTATTCTGTATATTTGCTAATTTTCTATTAATTCTATCTATTACTAAGAAACTGTTGAAATACATACATACATACATATATATATATATATATATATATATATACATTTATATTTTTTAAATTTTTCCTTTCAGTTCTATCTGTTTTTGCTTCTTGTATTTTGAAGCTCTATAACTTAGTTCATCAAGATTTCTGTCCTCTTGGTGATTTTCTTACTTTATCACTATCCATGTTTTGTCATTCTTTCTGGTACAATTTACTTTTCTCTGAAATCTACTTTACCAGATATTAATACCTTACTCTTGATTGATGTTTGCATGGTAGAAAGATTTCCTATTTTTACTTTTAATCTAAGTTCTTGAAAGATATATTTATGCATTTTTCTTTCTATTTCATTTTAAGTGACTCACTTATAGACAGCATATATTTGGCTCATGGTTTTTCTTTTACTCGGTTTTATAGTGTTTTGTTCCTTTTACTTCTTGAGCAGATGCTTTTCAAAACACAAGTTTTATATCACTGATCTCACAGATTTCTCAGAGGAAGAAAAGCTCTTACCTCTTGGTGTTCAATATCATATATGTTGCATATTACTGCTCTTTTAATTTTTCTGGATAGTTTTTAAAAATACTAATCTTATTATGATCTCTACCAGGTTATACTTATGTTTAGAAAGTTCCTTTAGGTACAAAATTGTATAGTGAGTTATAAGAAAATACTTTTTCTAACTATAAACATAAAAAGAAGTATCCTCCTCATAGGACTATAAACTTTAAAGGAGATACTTGCTTTCCTTCTTTTTTAGTGCAAATGAAATCCGCATTCTATAGCATACTCTAGCCCCTCCTATATTACTAAGCATGAGGCCTAGTCTCCCACTATTTGATATATTGTTTTGTTATAAAGAGCAGACTTCCTTTAAAATATTCTTATAGCAATGTTTAGGACATCAGGAGCTTACCTATTTCTTACGCAAGTAAAAGCAGTTAACAAGCATTAAATATTATTTTGTAAAATGCATTGTTGGAAAGAATATGCTCTATTTATAAGTTCAGTAGTATTTGTAAATAATGTGAACAATAATGGTCTTATAAATACATGAATGTATTTTTTTCTTATGTCAGACATATCTGGAAAATGTGTATCTTCTTCAAGAAAATGCAAAGTCTCCAACAAATAGTTTCTTTATGTTATGCTGTTACAAATATTTTGGTATTAAGAATTATTTGAGCTTACTATTACTTTTATAAAGAGAAAAAGTACTGCTCTTTTCTTAAAATTTATCTCTTTAACCCATGAGATAAAAACTGCAGTATTTGCATTTTTGCAAATCTGGTTAGGATCAGCACATTAATTTTGCCAGTTTTGCTGGCTGTGCATAATTTCTGCACCACTATTAATTTTTTGTAGGTATATGCAATGAGATTGTTCTTTCCTTGGCTTTAAAAACTAAGTTTATTTGATGTATATTTTTTAAAAATGTATAATGAAAGATGGTATACTTAAAGGGAAACAAATATAAGTTAAAATACCAAGAACTTATGTATGAAGACCTTAGCTTAAGCTTGAGGCTATTAATGGCATTATAAGACCAAACAAAAGTATATACCAAAAATTAAATACTAAATATTTCTTAGGAAAAATATAAAGATATCAAGGCTTATCTTGTTTACTGCTACTACCTTTATGCCTAGAACAATATCTAGTATATTATCAGTGGTCAATAAATATTTCAGGAAAGAAAGAATGAGTATTGCAATGAAAATAATATATTTCTTAAACATATATATATATTTTATGTATAGATATATATTTATATATAAGTTAAATACAACAGTGAAAATAATACTGAAAGCCTAAAAGGTCTCAGTATTTACACATACTTAGAAAATGAACACAGTGAATATTATTTAATCACAAAATAGTTAAAAATGCAGAAGGTTTAGAGTTTAGGATATCATAATTTAAAACAAAGTTATTTTTCTATTAAAGTTCTGGAAATAATTTGATTTTAACTTCTTGAATTTAGTCTTAGGAGTTAAACATAGTGAAATAAGTAGTGACGAATCTAAGCCTTATTTAAGAGATGAGTGCCCAAAGTAATCAGATTTTCAATTTTTACAAAGAAACAATGTTTATAGCAGCAATGTCCACAATAGCCAAACTGTGGAAGGAGCCTCGTTGTCCATCGAAAGATGAATGGATAAAGAAGATGTGGTTTATGTATACAATGGAATATTCCTCAGCCATTAGAAACGACAAACACCCACCATTTGCTTCGACGTGGATGGAACTGGAGGGTATTATGCTGAGTGAAATAAGTCAATCGGAGAAGGACAAACATTATATGTTCTCATTCATTTGGGAAATATAAATAATAGTGAAAGGGAATATAAGGGAAGGGAGAAGAAATGTGTGGGAAATATCAGAAAGGGAGACAGAACATAAAGACTCATAAGACAGACATAAACGAGACTTTCTCATTGGGAAACGAACTAGGGGTAGTGGAAGGGGAGGAGGGCGGGGGGTGAGGGTGAATGGGTGACGGGCACTGAGGGGGGCACTTGACGGGATGAGCACTGGGTGTTATTCTGTATGTTGGTAAATTGAACACCAATAAAAAATAAATTTATTAAAAAAAAGAAACTATGTTCAATAGACAAGAGTATTAAATATTAGATCTTTAAATAATAGACTTGGCTGGCAAGTGAAATGTGTTCTCTAGACTATATTGAAATAAATAATTTCAGAAATGTGTTTAGAAGCAAGTATAAAATATTTTAAAACTATGTGCCATATAAAGTATTTCTATATAATCCAAAATATAATTAATGTTAAAAACTAGTAATAGCCACTGGAGACCAGTGTAGAGAATTGATAGAATGGTCGAGAAAAATAATTAAAATCTTATAAGTTCAGGTGATTGGGGGAGCCCATCTATTTCTTAATAAAGTTGAACTTATTGATAAAGAAAGATGAGAGATTGATTGAAAGGAAAGGAATCAAAGTCCTAAATTGTTTTTTACCCAAGATTCTTACTAGCAGTATTTTTTGTTTTTTTAGTGCCTAATGGATTTTTGGAAATAAATTTGTATTGCAAGATTTAGATGACATAGACATCTATATAATAAGCAATATTTACTTATTTAGATTGCTAGCCATTCTATTTTATATAATCAGTGGTTTAGTCTAAAAATTTAGGAAACAACCCAAATAGAATTTTATAGGCATGTAACCCAAAATGAATTTGCTCTATTACTCAAGGCATTTCAGAATATAAATTTTATAGTGATAATTTAAGGGACACCTAAGATAAATAGGATATCTTAATTTTCATATTCTATATTTATAGTATAATAAAGTACATAATAATAAATCTTTACAGTAAGTAATCCTTCAAGTGCCATGCTCCTTAAAATATTCTTTTGCAAAATGCAAAAACAAACAACTGCTCATCAACATTTTTATTGACCATGTTTTTAGCTTAATCATAATTTTAGGTATCTCACTCTAGATTGAAAAAAAAAATATTGTCATGGATTCATTTCCCTTAATAGTAAATCTATCTTATTATCCTTTGTGTGTTTTCTTATTCTAATTCTTTCTCATTAAGAAAGGTGCTAAAACTGCAATTTGGTAACTGCTTTCCATTGCTTAAAATGATAATTTAGTGAACACATCAATTTACTAAACTTCATTCATTTTCCAACTAGAAAATAAATCCAGTAATACTCAGGTGACTCTGATCAATTCTTCATTGTCTAGAATTTTATATAGAGAGATATTGATTCTAGAATTTTATTTATAGAGAAAGATATATATTCTTTCTAATTGGAATTCTATGTGGGTGGATACCTATATGCTTATAAGTAAACATTATTCATACATGACTAGAAACACCAAAATAGTATGTAAAACCCTATCAATTCAATGGTGGCAAATTAGTGCTCCTGTGTTCTTTACTTTTAATTTTGCCCCAAGGTTCATGCTTATCCTAAGCCTTTGCCCAAAAATGGGAACATCTATTTCTCATGACCACATACACAATAGCATAGACCACTTACTCTCTTAACCAGTGTGTGGTCTCATTGCCTAAGACATTATGTTGTCTATGCTTAAAATTTATTTACTTCAGCTCACTATAAAATATCATTCTTGATATCTTTTTTTAAAATATTTTATTTGTTCATTTGACAGAAAAAGAGACACAGCAGGGGGAAAGGCAGAGGGAGAGGGAGAAGCAGACTCCCAACTGAGCAGGGAACCAGATACAGAGCTTCATCCCAGGACTCAGATCCTGACCTGAGCTGAAGGCAGACACTTAACAGACTGAGCCATCATGGTGCCCCTTGACATCTATTCTTATCAAAACTATATATCCATATATGTGCATCAAATCATATCCATTCTTTTGTGCTTTTTTTTAAAAAAAATATGAGATATTACTCTTTACACCATATGTCCAGACACTATGGTGTAATGGAACTTTGAGGCCTTGGGCAAGTCATATAACCTTTATGCAAATCGGCTTTCGGTATGGTAATACAAAAATCTCTGTGTTATCTTAAATATTAATTTATATAATAAGAATCATCCAATATCACACTAAGAACATAGTAGTTATTCAATAAATATCAATTTTATTCCTTTACTATTCATTGTAGTTAACGGGTCATCTACACCTTGTTTATTAAGATATGCATGGAATGTATTCAGAAGATATTAGCTACCAGTGTAATGAAAAGAGTTAACACATAACGATGGATGGCATACAGAAAAGAATAAATTAAAAAGATTATGTGCATTTAATTTTCTACAAACAATTCAATGTCCTTTTTAGTGTCGACAGAGTTTAACTGCAGTGAGTTATAAACAAAACAGTTACAATGACTGAGCCTTATGATAAGTCAAATGAGAATTAATTGGAAGGTTCTATGCATATAATGAATAGATTACTTATATCCAAAGATTTAATGACAAATTAAACTACACTCATTTATATTATGTTTTCTATATGTTTATAAATAAACATTTAGTTATCATAGCACATCCTTATGATTGGTAGAATATTAAGCTTGAGGGCAGTCCGGGTGGCTCAGTGGTTTAGCACTGCTTTCAGCCCAGGGCATGATCCTGGAGACCCTGGATCAAGTCCCACGTTGGGCTCCTTGAATGAAGCCTGCTTCTCCCTCTGCCTATGCCTCTATCTCTCTATTTCTCTCTCTGTGTGTGTCTCTCATGAATAAATAAATAAAATATAAAAAAAACCCCACTAAGTTTGAATTGAAAACTATCATAATACTGGTTCTACTACAGAATCACTGGTAGATGATAATAGTTAATATTTCAGGTAATCAGTATTATTATTCAATGAGCTTAAAAAGTAATCTAAAACATGAATCCTTAAAAATTAATTCTATAACAAATTTAAGTACATTATTTCATATAAACATAATTATGGCCTGATTCCATCAGATATAGTTATGTTACAGATATTTTATTTTTGGTATGATTTATTTTGAATTATTAGAATATTTCAATAGTTAGAAAATACATATATGCCATCATATTCCAAATGGAGTTGGTCCATTATAGACAGATAATATTTCAATTAAGATTTTGCATTTTTCTTATGAGCTTCTTTTGTAATTAAAGAGAGAAAGGGAAATAAGTTAATGAGAAAGTAACTTTCAATTATCCATTTTTTACTCTTTTAGAATGGGAAGCTCAGTATTATTCAAATGAATTAAAAGAAATATATTTTTTACAAATATTAAGATGTCTTTTCTATTGTTTCTTATAAGAAGTCTTATGTTACAATGTTAATCAAACATGGATCATTCTCTATTTTATAAAAATTACAATGCTTGTCAATATGCAGTTGTCACTTAAGCAGCTGTACTCCACAAAAGATTTTCTAGCATAATGATAAGAATTTCAGATAGTAATTTTTTTAGTGAAACAAAAGCTGAAGTTCAATAAAGTACTTGTTTTTGAAAATATGTATGAGACCATATGTTGTCTTGAAAAAAAATGAATTGGAAATGTCTTCTTACAGGAGTATTAATGATGATGATGGCATTTAAAACAAAATGAAATTCTGTAACTACAGAATTATAAATCTAGAATATCAGCTGGAGAATACAGGTGTCTTGACAGCTGTGAAACTCAATAAAATGAATTTCAAAAAGGAACAAAAATAGGAAAGACTTGCCAACCACACACACACAGACATACACACGCATATGTGCACACACACACATTCACACATCAAGGTCTTCCACGAGTGTCTGTCTACGCAATGGAATCAAAGTAAAGCCTCCATGGAAGAAATTTAAAAGTTAAGCTCTTTGTTTACAGGATATACTCAGGAAACTAATTAGTGTTGAGGTAGTTAAGAATTATTAGTTTTTAAACTTTACACATATCTGCATTTATTTTACATTTAGAAAAATATTTCATGAAAATACACTATTTTTTTATGGAGGATCAATATATCCAGAGTGTATCATAGCAGATTTCATCACTTCTTCTAAGAATTGGAATTGTATTATTTTGGAGGACCAAATATTTATTAATATATCCATGCACTTTTCTGTTGTATTTTCATAAAATGCCTTATGTGTATGGAGTTTAAAGTCTCTCACTACTTAGGATGGTGGAACATATATTTGATATTTCTGTGCATTCTGATTCTTTTCTTTGTAGAATTGTATATAATGAGCTGGAAGACCAATGTCTATTTTCTTTAAGTCTAGTAATTAATATAATGTAACTTGGAAAATTTTCCACATATCTATTTTCAATACATTTTTAGATTTAGTTTTTCAAGCACAACTCATAAATCTTAGAAAGAATAGCTATGTTTAATTCATGCACAATTTGGTACTCTGCAAATCCTTCATAACTTGATACAGTGATCCCTTAATGCTAATCTAGAATCTATTTCTTTATTGTATTAGTAACAGATTAGCCCTGTTATTTATAATTCATTCAAGTGGAAAATAGCTTTCCATAGTGTCTTTTGTAAAAATGTTTTCTGCTTTCTTGTTGTAGGTTGCTAAGTTAGCAGTGAAATATACTTTTTGACACAATATGTCAACTTTGATATTAACATAATATATGTAAAGTACAAGTTCGTAAAATAATTGCATTTTTATATCTATAAGTAAGGTAAATGGTAATTTCTCAAAATTCTTCTTTTTTTCCAAGAGAAGCAAATGTTTTGTTATTGTAGTTTCAATAAATACAAGTGTTAAACTAAGGCAGTTCCTTATACTTATAAATTCAAGAATAGAACAAAGACTCAGATTCTCAAGAGTGGATGATGGCTGTTAACCTGTTCTTTTTTTTTTTTTTTTAAGATTTTATTTATTTATTCATCGGCACAGAGAGAGAGGGGCAGAGACACAGACAGAGGGAGAAGCAGGCTCTGTTCTTTTTTAACATGGAGATCACAGTGAAGAATAATGCAGATTACGTTTACCGGTTATCTTTGCTGTTTTTTTATTTTTTTTAATAATTTAAGATATCTTACATAAACAGCATTTATACCAAAGCAGAAGCAATAATTAAAATTTTCCAGGTCCAATGTTATGTTGGTTAAAATAACAACAAAATTCTGCTCATACAGATAAATGTATAGACTTTAGCTTGAATGAAAAAGCTTTCAGGGCTAAAATTGGATACGTCTTATCCAAAATGATAGGTATATTTAGATAATCCTGAGCTAAACTGAGCCTCACTGAAAGGAAGGTGTGAAAAGAATCAGTTCTTATGATGTACAAAACAGCCCCATTTAAAGAGAAAATCAATATGCTATTCATACTATTTGATTAAAAGTCCATGGTATTGCCTTTTCTTAAAAAACTTGTTCGGGTCAAGTGTTTCAGCAATTTTATTGATGCTACTGTTTTTTAGCTATTCCAAAGAATTTGCTACAATTTGAGAAAGTCATATGGAAATGCTATATCAGGACTTGATATACCCAGAATAGATTTTTATCATACCATATCATTTTTTTTAAAGATTGTATTTATTTATTCATGAAACACACACAGAGAGAGACAGAGATACAGGCAGAGGGAAAAGCAGGCTCCATGCAGGGAGCTTGATGTTGGGACTTGATCCCAGGACTCCAGCTTCACAACCTGAACCAAAGGCAGAAGCTCAACCACTGAGCCATCCAGGTAACCCTCATTTTTTTTTTTTTACCATAGCTCTTCAATTGGTCAAATATTAGTTTTAAATAAAAATATTTTTTCTCTAAAACCTGCATATCTATTTTTTCCTTTAAGTTCTATTTATTGCAACCTTTGTTATAAAAAAAAAATAGCATCCGAAGGGACTTAAATCAGTATTACTTATGTGGAAGGTAGAAGGAAACTGTATCAGAGATGGATTAGGCCCAGTTAATGAAGAGCTGGGGATCTCAGTTACAGTCCTCAAATGACATAGGTGTGCCTATACATAAAATCTTTTTGTAAAAAAAAAACCAAACTTCGCTCATATTTTTGCAACATGAAAAAATTGTGAAGGTGGATGGTGATGATAGTTGCGAAACTGTGAATATGCTTAATGCAAGAGAACTGTATACTTAAAAATGGCTAAGATACTACTTTTATGTTATGTATATTTTTTCCAGTTAAAAAAGAAAGCTTATTACTTGAAAGTTAAGCCTTCTTAAATAGTGTCATTCACATGACATAGTGTAGATGCCTGTCTATAGTGAATTTGCCTTTGTTTATAAACTAGCATGTATTTTATCACCTTATGTAGGTCATCTCTAAAAAATAAAAAGATAAATTAGCTGGTAAACTTAATTTAAATTTTGTAAGAAAATTATAAATCTTTTTGCCATCTTTAAATATGCTTCCATTTGGATCTTCAAATATATCACCTTCTCTCATTGTCATTTTTTAGAATTCCAGTTACATCATTTCCCCTTTTCCTTTTCTATTCACATCAGGTACTAATTTCTCTGCCTTTCCTATACTGTCTTTTCTACAAAGATACACAAGCTCTTTCCTCTGCCCCCAGGCTTCTCTCTTCCTTTCTTTGCCTTACACTCTGCCTATTTGTCTCCTAGGACACCATTTCCCTTCTGGCAGTTAAGCATTTCAATTCTTAGACTTTGCATTTTCTTTGTCCTAGTTTTCTTTAACTCTCTCCATCTCATTCCTGCTAAAATATAATGCTTCTCTTGTTCATTGTTTTCATTGTTAAAAACTATTCTCTTCTCTGCTAATCTTTCTTTTTCCAATTGACTTAAAAATCAGACCAGCCCAGAGGAAATTTTGAATCAGGGAAAGATGACAGTCAACAAACTTCTTGGACTCCTTTCCCTGCTTCTTTCTGATTTTATCGGATCTATTGATATTTTTGTGGTGGCTCACCTTGACTTGCCTATCCTGATGAAACCACACATTCCCTCTCCTCATTCCTCTCTTTTTAATACTTAATGAAGTCTTGTTTATCCCTCTTAGGCACGAAAACTGTGCTGATCAGGATAGTTAAGAAGATAGCATACATACTAAGTAAGGGAAGAGGCATCAGGCTTAGGCACCTTGTGGTCAAATTCTGGTTCTAATATATTCCTATTAAGTGAACTTGAACAAATTAATCAGTGTCCTAGTTCTTAGCATACTTATTCACTAAATGGTCATAATAATAGTGCTCAGATTAATATTTTGAAGATGAAATCAGATGCTCAATGAAAATCTTAAAAACTAAGCCATGTCTTCATCTGTTCAGGCTTCCATAAGAAAATGTTACAGATTAAGTGGCTTTAAATAAGAGTTTAAAGTTTATTTCTCACAGTTCACCAGTAGATTCAGAGTCTGGTGAGAGCCCACCTCCTGGTTCATAAATGGCCACCTTCTTGCAGTGGCTTTATAGGCAGAAGGGGTGAGGGAGCTTCCTGGGCTCTCATTTAGATTAAAAAAAAAAAAAACTAATCCTATTCATGAAGGCTTTACCTTCATAGCCCTAATCACTGCCCAAAGGCTCCACCTCCAAATATAATCACTTTGAATGGTAGGTTTCAACACAGGAATTTTGGGAAGATACAAACATTTGGTCTATAGGAAGCCTGAAAAACAAAAATCAACAAACACTTATTATTGTCATTATGTTATTATTTTGTTACTGGTTATTATTATTTTATATTGTGGCAGAAATTCTATAATATACTTTAAAATTATATTATAAATGATTAAAGCATCTTAAATAGAATATTTTAAAAGTTATATCTGTTCATCACCTATAGGACTCCTTGAGATTTTAATCAATTCAAAATTTTGTTTTATTTTTTAAAGATTTTATTTATTCATGAGAGACAGAGAGAGACAGAGACAGAGACAGAGATACAGGCAGAGGGAGAAGCAGGTTCCATGCAGGGAGCCCGATGTGGGACTTGATCCTAGGACTCCAGGTCACTCCCTGGACTGAAGGCAGGTGCTAAACCGCTGAGCCACCCAGGCTTCCCATATATTATTTTTTTTTAAGTAATCTTTATGCTCAATGTGGGGCTTGAACTCACAGCCCTGAGGTGAAGAGTCTCATGTTCTCACAGACTGACCCAGTGAGGCACCAACATCAACAATCCAAAATTTTAAAAATATGTGTGTATAGTATTTTAATTACATTCACAATATTAATAGAGTTATGTGTTTTGGAATAGAAGTATTTAGAAGTACCAAAAAACTAAAAAATACTTTAAAAATTTTACCTTTTTTTTTAGTACAAGCTAAAGCAACTTGAGAAAAAGCAAAAAAAAAAAGAAACTTTCACTTTTTAGCACAGTGTGAGATAGATATGTAGTATATGAAACATAAATATGCTACTTTGACATTAAAATGAAATTAATATAAAAGTGAAGAGAAATATATGACTAAAATGCATAAAATGTATGTCCCCAAGGGTAAGGAGACAGTTGAAATAGAGAGGTTAGAGGTAGTTGCTAATAAAGGAGAGCCGCTCTTCAGAGAAGTGGTGGTGAGGTTGATATGTCTGTTAGTTACCATACTGAACAAAGCTGCAAGAACACTTCTTGCTTTCCACTTACATGCAGTGTTGTAGAAATTGATACAACCTGACATCAATTGGAATGTGTAACTATATCCAATAAACCCTCAAGGGACAGAAGATAGTCTGGGAGAAATGAATCTGGGTGTCCCTGAGGCCAATTTTCCTTCCTGTTGTCCAATTTAGTAAATCTACAGAATTAACTCAAAAGAAGAACCCAAGACCTGTTTAATTAAACTGGATTCACAAGTCTGTATCTCTGTTAAGGCATATACTTCATTATATAATCAACTACTCAATTGGGTGTTCTGTGGCCTCTTTCCAAGTTCCCTAATAATGTATATAGCGGTAGGGAGGTTAGATCAGTTTCCTGGAGCACTGTCCATCGTGGTGTCTGATACACCACTCTTGATGAAGTGCTGAGACCATCGGAGAGCCGTGGATCCTGTTGAACCTCCTGTCTGTGAGTATTCCCGTAAAATTTACATCCATCTCTCCCAGATTCTAGTTTGCTTCTTTGCCACTGTTTGCCATACTTCCCCATTTTTTTTAGATGTAAAAACATAGAGTATATATACAGTAACTAATTTAACTATTGTCCATTGGTAAGCATTGAGGATTGTGAGCCTTTCTTATTTTTCAACCATCTGGCGTGTTTACCATTTATTCTTGGTAAAATTCTCACCATCCAGACAACTTTGAGGAACTGATCTATCATGCAGCAGTTAGAAGATTCTGTTAGTGCTGCTAATTACATTAACTCTTCCCCTCCTGGGAAATAAGAATTGGAAATGGAATTATTCCAAATTGTGAGCAACTGATCAGATTCTCCTTCCCAGATTTTCAAACCTGAACTGAAGCACAGAAAGATGCCACAGAGCTGGAGTTTACTGCAGTCAATATGATGAAAATATACGAGCTCCTTATGTTGAGAAACAATTATTATTTTTATTTTTTTAAATAAACTTTTATTATAAGAAAGGACACAAATTATAATTGTACAGATGGATGTGTTTCGTTGAAAATACCTATGTCACTCATATCCAAAAATAAAGCTTTTTACTGTAGGATCACCTACTCTTACCAGTTTGCTCCAGACTTTCATATAGGTGCCAAAGAAGATCCCGCTGTTAGATTAAATAATTCGCCCAAATTCACTTAATCATAATATATTAGAATGGAACTTGTTCCCTGGGGCCTGACACTGAAGCTTCCTCTTCTAACTCATATGCATGCTGCTTCACTATCTCAACTAGCATATTTTTTCTCTTAAATATCTGACATTAATATTTTTTCCTCACCTTCTTTATTTAGATTCAGGTGTTGATAATCTATGGGAAGTGTTTCAGACCTGTCTTAAATACTTTAGTAAAGAATAATAGAAAAGTATTGAAAGGGAATAGGAAAAAGTTCATTAAGAACAAATAGGAGAAGAATGAGAGGAAGGAAATGTATGGGTCTAAGGGTATGGTCGATGTGGGCAAGTCAAGGTGGACCATCACAAGGAAATCAGTAGATCCAACAAAGCTCATTAGGCAGTGGCAGGGAATGTGTGTCCTCAGCTTCACTAAGCATAAGAAAGGATTCTCCAAATTTATACTCCCATTAGCAGTGTGTAAGAGCTCCCGTTACTTCATGTCTCCACCTAAAATTGGTGGGTTTTGTCTTAAAATATATATAGATATAGATTAGTTATAGATACACACACACAGGTGGTTCTGTTCAGGGCATCCTTATTCACTGTTATCATCCTACATAATACCGACCTTTTTAATAAGTTTTGATGTTGGAAACCAAGGTTTTCCATACTGATCCTTCTTTAAAATCTTTTGATACTTTGTATTTCTATATAAGTAATCTTGTAAGTTTCCATATATGTGCAAATGTACTGGGATAGTCATGGGGATTTCATGGTATATAAGATCATTTTGATCTTATTTTGATCTTATCTCATTTTGATCTTTGGGTAAAATTGTGTCCTTTGTAATACTGGTTTTTAAAATGACCATAGTGTATCCTTCCACTTAATTTGAGTCTTCTTTTTTCTTTCTTTTATTTTTGGTATAAGGGGCTTGTAGCTGTTTCATTAAACATATCTAGAATGTGGTTGTTTTGATGCTATCATAATAGCAGTTATATTTTTTCTTAATTATTTAGAAATAATTATCATTATTTAGAAATAAAATTGTTATATAATAATATTATATATAATATATAACAAAGAGTGGCAGTGGTAATAGTGGATATCAGTGTGTCATTTATAATCTCAGAAATAAAGCTTTTTATCTGATGTTTACTATAGGATTTTTGGTGGCCCCTTTAAAACCGACATTTTTTTTCTGTTGTTTGGTAGACAAGAGATTTTATGAAATGTGTGTTGGATTTAATGAAATAGGCTTTTTTTCTTCCTCTGTTGAAAATATAACACATATTTTCTGTTTATATTAACTTCTATTCTGCTCCTTTTTTACTTCTATTAGTATGGCCAGTTACAAATTGATCTATGAATATTAAATCCATCCTGCATCTTTTGAGTAATCCCAGTCTATGATATATAGCATTTTATTTTTTTCTGTCACTGCTTTTGATATTTCCATCATGGCACTGATATTACTAAGATACATCCTATTACTTTGTTTAGGTTTTTTTCTTTTTCTTTTTCTTCTTCTTTTTTTTTTTTTTTTTGCATCTCTTTATTTTTGGCATAGATGTATTCATATAATCCTCTTATTATCCTTTTGATGACTATAAATTTATAGTAATGTTCTCTCATCTTATTCCTGGTATTGGTAAATTATGCTTTCTGCCACTTCTTTCTTTGACAGAGAGAGATGGTATTTATTTTTGTTTTTGTTTTTATTGATTTGTTTTGTATTATATCACTACTTATTAAACTTTCCAGAAAAGCTGACAGTTGATTTAATTATCCCTAGTATATATCTTTCTACTTTATTATTTATCTTCTATTTTCTTTAAAATTATTTCTCATATTTTAACCTTGAGAAAAATGTTTGAATCACAGATTTTCAGCCTTTCTTCCATTATACATTAATGTCTATGAATTTTCTTCTACACAAAGCTTTTAATGAATCTCACATCTTTAGACACATATGCTTTTTATGCTCGATTCAATATGTGTCATAACTTCCTTTGTGATTCCTTCTTTGAGATGTGTGTTATGTTTAAAAGCATTGCTAATTACCAGACACTTTGGGGATTTTTAAATTATTGCTTTGTTCTTTATTTCTGGCTTAATTTTACAATGGTAAGTGAACATATTCACTACAATTTCATTCTTCAACATTATTAGAACTTACTTTGTGGCCTGCTGTACCATAAAGCTTTCCTAAGTGTTCTGTGTGTACTCGACAAGCATGTGAATGTTGCAGTCATTGTGTATACTATTTATATCATTGTTTTGCTTACATTTCTCAATGGAATTCTAATTTTCAATGTCCTGACTGGATTTTTATTTGCTTTTCACATTTTTATGCTAGTTACTTATATTCCTTCAAGAGTTTATGGATACATTTTGAGACTATATTATTTCCATATAAGTATCAAATTGTATTTCCACAGTGGATTGACCCATCATTATGAAGTGTCCTTAGCTCTAGATATACTTCCTGGCTTCGTGTAGACTTTATTTTATTCTAGTATAATGACACTAGTTTCCTTATGTTAGTGATTCATGCAAACCTTTTTAATGTACTTTTTACTTACATCATCTTTATTCTGAAAGCATTATACAAATGACTGGTATGTGTGTGCCTGTCTCTGTGTGTATGAATCTCTGTCCTTTACTTGGAATATTTGCCTAATATTATAATTAATTCATCTTTTTCCTTTTTTCTACTGGTCCCATTTTCTATGTTACTTTTTCTCTACTTTCTTGTCTTCTTTTTTTATTTTTTAATTTTTTAAATTTTTCTTTCCTTGTCTTTTTTTGATCAATTCTTTTCTTATCATTTATTCCTCAAGATTATTGGCTTACTAGCTAGACTCTTACTATTATTTTATTATTTAAGTAAACTTTATAAAATGTAACTTAGCTTATTGTAGCTATATAATTTAATGTGTAGACCACCTTAGTTCAGTTTGATATATTTTTAAATTTTCACCTCTTTTCAGAAAAGAAAAATGACCTTAGAAACTTCATTATCTAATACCATCCTGTCATTTAAGTGTGTGTTTATTATATTTACATGTATATAAATGTATATCTCTCCACAAGATATCACCATTCTTGTTTTATACAGTCGTATTTAGATTTATCTATGTTTAAGATTGATATTACTTTTAATTCTTTTCTTTGTCTTCAGCTTTCATTTTGAATCCTTTTTCTTCAGGCTGAATGGTATTCTTTTTGTTTTATTTTAGTGTAGATCTACTGGAGACTATTCTTCCAAGTTATTGTGTTTTTGAAATTTTCAGTTTGCTTCAATTTTGAAAGATACTGTCACTGAGTTTGTAATATTGTGTTTTACAGTATTACAGTTTTTCTGTTCCAGCACTTTGGAAGTAACACCTTGCTATTGTACAATTTTCTTTTTTTTTTTTTTAAGACTTTATTTTTTTGACAGGGAGAGAGAAAGAGTCAGAGAGAGAGAGTACAAGCAAGGGGAGTGGTAGAGGGAGAGGGGCAGAGGGAGAAGCAAACTCCCCACTGAGCAGGGAGCTCAATGTGGGGCTGGATTCCAGGACCCTGGGATCATGACCTGAGCCAAAGGCAGACGCTCAACCAACTGAGCTACTCAGGTGCCCCTATTTTATAGCTTTCATTGAGGAGGAAAAGACTGTTGATATATGAAACTACTCTGCATTTATATATAGGCCTTAGTATTGTTACAAACTGGCCTGACATTCACAGCTGGGTCATGCAGTTCTTCTGTTGGACATCTGCAACATTATGAAGTGAGACACCAAAAATGACCACTTTACAATTTTGTCCAAGCACAGCCAAAAACAAAAACACTGTGCAACCCACAAGACACCAAGCAAAAATCAAAAGTTTCTTGCCTAATACAAGTGACTGTTCTTTTTGTTTTTTTTTTTGTTTTTTTTTTTTTTTTACCAAATGACATCTTTAAGCTACCTCATTTGTACATGGCTACAGTCCACTTATTTTGGTATAATAGATATCATATTGTGATATGATATTAATGTGTTCATTATATGTTTCAGATATCAAAAGCAGAAATTTTATGTATTGTGTATATTGTACAATTCCCATAGTCTAAAAATAAGTCTGACGCATAGAGGGTACTCAGCAGTAATTTATTCAATGGATAAATAAAAATAAACCTCTATTTCTTTAAAGACTATTGTAATTTCCAATTGTGTAGAGGATAAAATCCAAACTCCATAGTAGGCTATGGATCTGGAGATCTCCAAAACTATGCTTAGGCCCAGGGATTCAGTAAAAGGACTCAGAAAGCCTTTTATGCTCACAAATATGGTTTATTACAATGAAAGTCTACAGATTAAAATCAGCAAGGGAAAAGGTACAAAATGAGCCCATGAGAAACCATATGGACACACTTAATTCTCACAACGTTGATGTGTGACAAAAATGTTGTCAACCAGTAAATATTATCAGAGCCTTGTTATCCAGAAGTTTATTGGCAACAGTCACTTAAGTATACAAGGCTCATTTGCCTGATATCACCTACTTAGATAGCCCCTCACCCACCCTGCAGAAATATTCACCTTAAGTCACATAGTTAAGATATATTTATCTGAATACCATAGTAGAGCATGGCCCAAGGCTGAAGTTCTCCAGAAACACTCATCACACAGAATATTCCACATTCTCAGAGCATCAGCCAGGAGCTCACCAAGGAATGGACTTTGTCCATTCACCTAAATGCAAAATTTATTTTTGTGTATGGTGCAGGGAAATGGTCCAGTTTCATTCTTCTGCATGCAGCTGTCCAACTTTCCCAACACTGTTTCTTCAAAAGACTGTCTTTTTTCCACTGAATATTCTTTTCTGCTTTGTCAAAGATTAGTTGACGATAGAGTTAAGGGTCCATTTCTGGATTCTCTATTCTGTTCCATTGATCTATGTGTTTCAATGAAAGATCTAAATGTGAGACAGGAATCCATCAAATCCTAGAGGAGAATACAGGCAGCAACCTTAGTGACCTTGACCATAGCAACTTCTTACAGGTCTCCAAAGGCAAGTGAAACAAAGGCAAAAATGAACTATTGGGACTTCATCAAGATAAAAAGTTTCTGCACAGCAAAGGAAACAGTCAACAAAACCAAAAGACAACCTACAGAATGGGAGAAGATATTTGCAAATGACATCAGATAAAGGGCTAGTATCCAAAACCTATAAAGAACTTATCGAACTAAATACCCAAAGAACAAATAATCCATCAAAAAATGGGCAGAAGGAATGAAAAGGTATTTTCCCAAAGAAGACATACAAATGCTGAACAGGCATATGAAAAAATGTTCAATATCACCTGACGTCAGGGAAATACAAATCAAAAACCACAAGATACCACTTCACACTAGTGAGAATGGCTAAAATTAATGTCAGGTCATGACAGATGTTGGTGAGAATGTGGAGAAAGGGGAACCATCATACGCTGTTGGTGGGAATGCAAGCTGGTGCAGCAATTCTGGAAAACAATAGGGAGGTTCCTCAAAAAGTTGAAAATAGAGCCACTCTGCCACCCAGCAGTTGAACTACTGGGTATTCACCCCAAAGATACAAGTGTTAGATCCAAAGAGGCACCTACACTCCAGTGTTTATAGCAGCAATGTCCAGAATAGCTGCCAAACTATGGAAAGAATGTAGCTGTCCATCAGCAGATGAATGGATAAAGATGATGTCGTTTATATATACAATGGAATACTACTCAACCATTAAAAAGATGAAAGCTTGCCATTTACAATGATATGGATGGAACTAGAGGATATTATTAAGTGAAATAAGTCAATCAGAGAAAAATAATTATATGAACTCACTATTATGTGGAATTCTAGAAACAAAGCAGGATTGCAGGGGAAGAGAGGAAAAAATAAAACAAGATGAAATTAGAGAGGGAGACAAACCATAAGAGATACTTAATCATAGGAAACAAACCAAGGGTCGCTGGAGGGGAGAGGTGGAGGATGAGGTACCTGGGGGATGGACGTTAAGGGGAGCATGTGATGTAATGAGCACTGGGTATTATATAAAACTAATGAATTGCTGACCTCTACTTCTGAAACAAATAATACATTAGATTTTAATTAATTGGATTTAACTTAAAAATAAATAAATACATACATACATGCATACATACACACATACAAACATAGTTTGAGTCCCCCAGAGCTACCAAGTTACCCTTTCCTTGCTCACATGGTGTGGTATAAAAAACTTTTTCATAATATTTTATCACATTTTTTTTAGGATTTTATTTATTTGTGAGAGAGAGCATATGAGCAGGTAGGAGGGGCAGAGGGAGTGGGGCAAGTGGACTCCCTACTGAGAAAAGAGATAAATTCAGGACTTGATCCCAGGATTATGAGCTGAAGGCAGGCAATTAACCAACTGAGCTACCAAGGTGCCCTTTTTCTAGAAACTTTATTTCCTACTACCACTACCTCATTCTCCTATAACCCCATATTCTGACTGTAGTGAATTACTTTCACTTCCCAGGACACATATGTTATATGATGTTTCCATGTTTTCAACTCTCTATCACATTAATTATCATGAATCCTTTACAACTCACTTAGTTCGAATGTCTCCCTGTCTGCTACATGGGTTTTCTGTGAGGTGACCTTGGCTAAGTAACTACATGGCTTATAAGGGAACAGCTCACACTAGAAACAGGGAGTCCTAGATTCAAGTTTAATTTCAGACTTTTAGTGACTGGGTGAGTTTAGGTTTTCAAGTAAGTACATTGAGGTTATGTAGTGATGATTTTGATGCCTATCTCATCAGGAGGTTTTATTTTTATTTTTTTAGTTTAAGTAGGCTCCATGCCAATATGGGGCTTGAACTCAGAATGCTGAGACCAAGAGTTACATGCTTTACCCACTGAACCAGCCAGAGGCCCCTCATAGGAAAATTATGAAACTACACTGGTTTAGCGACACAGAAAAATTTAAGTAAAGATTTAATGGGAGAGTTAGATATGTTTTGTATTTGCTGATATATTGTCAGAAAATTAGATTTGACAAAGGATTTTAATATATGCATATGTATTAAGTCCTTGTTTTTATTATATAACACACTAAAATAGAAAAAATATTAAAAATGTATATTAAAAATCTTGTTTAAATCTAATTATCTGTTAATGCAAACTATAACAATAGAAGAAGAATTAGTTTTTATTTTTAATTGCATATTATTATTACGAATATCTGTCACTGAATCTCTTTACAGTACTTTTATGATAAGGAAAAAGGTCACTAGCTCAGAGTACTCATACATGTGACTCTGGTCTGTTGTATTAAAACAATACAACTTCGAAATGAAGCTAAAAAGGAGAAGCATGATGTAACTGTAATAGTATTTTTTTTTCCCTCCTATTCAACTCAGTAATTTGTGCCAAAGCTGAAAACAAAACCAACCAAACTCCTATGCTTTAAGCACTCTGGAGTGAGTTTAGTTTTCTCTAGTTCCCTTTATTTTTCTGTCACTGCCTGTATATCTCTTGAATGAGAGAAAATATGACATCAAGTGATGGGTGCTATGAAGGCTGCAAAGCCTCTTGGCCATACTCCGCTGAGTTGCTTATATCACTTAGTACGGTTACTATAGTTAAGCATTTCATCGCCCATGCTACAGCAACAGTTTTAAAAATATGACTAGCTTATTTCTAGCAGACATTATTTTGCATGACATAAAATTTGTTTCCCAATTCAAGAGAGTTACATATCTATCAAAACAGCAGTAATAATGGAATGTTAGCAGAATGATAACAGCTATCAATTTTCTGTGTTAAAGCTATTGTCAGTACATTTTATCACAGAGTGTCTTCCAACAAGACCCACTTTAGGATTTGTTCCACGAATGGCCACTCCCTTCTTTACTAAGCTGATGTATATTTATAACCTTTTTTAAGTATTTGGGGGCAGAGAAATAAGTCACTGGATGACAGAGATAGAATGCGAGGTACATTCCCTTGGCTTGTCTTTCACCTGACACCTATCTTTTATAGAATTATTCCAAACACTGCTATTACCGTTGGCCCCTTTAATGTTCGAAGTAATTTTTGTATAAATCTTTCTTCAAAATTTCTCTTTCATTACTTCACATAGTTGAAGAAAATACTGATGTTTAGTCCTGTAAATGCTTTCCTGTTTTTAGCTTATGTCATAAATCTCATATGGTGTCTTTGGCTTTTTCAGTTTGTGACACAAAACAGTATTTGTTCTGTGCTTTGTAACTTCCACTTAGACCCTCAGTCTTCATATTCTCTTTCATAAAGGAGACATATTGAACTCTGCCCACAGTGATTTAAGTTTCTTGATCGATGGATGGTATTCCAGTGATGTTGAACAATGACATTGACATTGCCGTATTCTGGTTAATTTGAGACCAGTATTACTTCCTTTAAAATGTCTAGCTTATCATGTGTCAATGTTGCTCTGACCCTTGGGAGAAGAGTAGTTGCTAAATTATCTTCATTTCATGGTAAACTGTTTTTATTTCATGATGCTGATGATTTAGAAGGAAGATATTTCTTCCCTCCAGGCTGAATTTAAATATTTTCAGCTCAATTAATGTGAGTGCTCCTTTCAGAGAACAATAGCTTCATTAAGAGAAAAGTTCACAGGTTATTGTTAAAAAGGTACTGTTAAAATACCTTCATAATAATAAACAAACAAACAAAGCTGCTATATCCTAGGAAGTTTGGGACTTAGGGTGCTATCATTTTTTATTGAAGGAAAAAGCATTAAATTTTTTACATTTATTTTTTATTTATTCTCACACCCATGTGGTTGCTACTAATTGCCACATTTAGTCCCTAGGGATGTACTAATGACACATTTCATTAACATAATAGAAATACAACCAAGAAAATAGTCTGCTTTATTCAAAGTAAAAAAGCTCATTTCCTATATATGTCTCAAAAGGGAAACAAGAATAAATGGAAATTGTAACTTGCCAAATACTAGATGGATGGATACATTCTGTCATGGGATTTCTGAAGCTCTCAATATTGGAAATGTTTATAACAAAGCCAAATTCATTTAATTGGTCAAATTACTTACAAAAGATCAGGTAACATAATTCTCCAGGCACATTAAAAAGAAAAGTACCTTGAAAACTAAACCAATATTTGCCATTAATGCAAGATTTGGGGAACAAAAAGAAAAGCACAGTTTAAAATATAGTATGTGTTACTTTCAGACTATCTATATCTATATGTACATCTGTGCACACATATGTGTCGCATATATATTTTGATATATATTTATAGGCATATTTGAAAAATAACAAGCAGAAAAGAATTCAGAATACATAATTCTATAATATTTATAATTTCCAAGTTTGTACATAAAAATACCAAATAAGGGATGCCTGGGTGACTCAATGGTTTAATGCCTGCCTTCAGCCCAGGGCCTGAAGACCCAGGAGATCCTGGAGACCCAGGATCAAGTCCCACATCAGACTCCCTGCATGGAGCCTGCTTCTCCCTCTGCTTGTGTCTCTGCCTCTCTCTCTGTGTCTCGAATGAATGAATGAATGAATGAATGAATAAATAAATAAATCATAAAATCTTTTAAAAAATACCAAATAAGATGATTTTGATATAAAGAAAACATTATATCTGGGGAATTCAGTCATTTAACACTTATACACAAGTACATCTGTTAATGTTCAGATAATTAATACAAATTGACTTTAACACGTTCATAATATAGTTTTCTGAAATTTCCCCCCAAATATTATAAATAAACATATGTTTATGTTACAAATATAATATTTAAATTCTCTTTGAAAGCAAGATTACAGAAACACAGGGTATTCCTCATAAAATTGTTAAAGGGATGTATGTGTTTCAGGAGGGAAGGAATGATCATCCCAATGTTTCCAATAAATTAAGATTTTATGTTAAAACAAGTAAGTGTTTATTTTAGAGTTTAAGCATAATTTAGTTTTATCATACCAAAGCTATAAAGTCTTAAACAGATTTGTGAAAGTAAGTCCTGAGTTTTAATTTTAGTATATGATTTGACAATTTATCAATTAAAACCTAGTGAACATATTTGCTTCCATTCCATATGGCATGACTGGGAACACAATTAGTCTCCTGCATGAAACACCTAAAAACTTGGAAAATATATATAAAACATTGCTTTTTCAGGACATTACACCTCAGTCAATAAAAGCCAGTGATTCCTCAGAGAAAAGAACTAGGTGAAATGAAGTCCTCTATTGGCCCAGTTTACCATCCCAAGAGAGTTTCCAGGTGGGGTGGGGAGCTCTTTGGGAGCCCAGTGGACTCCTGTGGTAGAGTAGTTGGAGTTGAGAGTCTAGGGAGAAGGGTTGAGGTCTGGGGACAGAGCCTCAGGGAAGAGAGAAATGTACAGAATAAGATCATACTTCTGAAGAAGATCTCCATCAGGAATTGAGCGGTGTAATAATCACCATACATCTGTGAGAAAACTACTCAAAGTGGGGAAAATACATTTGAATTTGTTTAGAGGTAATAGTGGCTGGTGACGTAAATGTTTGTGAATAGTACCCTTTTTCTCTACCCAGACTATAAAACTTCGTGATACATAGGACTTGAACCCAATACCATATAATTAGCTCTAGATTAATGGTGTTCCATTAATCCATAACAAATACTAAAAGTATTAGAAAAAGAACTCAACGGTTTTGAAGTAACTTCAGTTTGTCCTAAAATAAAGTGCAAGGCTCTTTTAAGGAATACAAAACTATCTAGCACTCCCAAAATAAAATAATAACCTCTCAAATGCAATAAAAATTATCAGCCATGGTGAGAAACAGAAAAGTCTCAAGATAAGGAGTAAATTCAATAAATCAAAATAGAGCCAATGTTGAGGCATGTGTTAGAATTATAAGACAGAGATATTAAAACAATTATTTTTACTACATTTTAGATGTTCAAAATTTTGAAACTAGACAATGAAAACTGCATAATGCTGAATAGAGATGTGGATATAGAAAGATAAAATTCTAAAAATGAAAACTTCAGAATGTGAGATGGAAAATTCACTGGATGCATTTAATTATTTATTAGACTTTGCAAAAGAACATTATTGAAATTGAAAATACAGTAATAATAACTATTCAAAATGAGAAAAAATAGAATACAAAATATGAAAAGAGCATCTATAGGCTACGGGACAACTTCTAACAAAACTGTATTTTATATATATATATAATTACTACATTATTATTATAATGTAATATAGCATATTATATATATAATGTTATTATAATATAGAATTATATATATTATATAATTAATTATATATAATGTTATATAATTAATTATAGTTCCCAAAGGAGAAGGGCATATATAAAAAATATTTTTATAATAATTAATGATGGAAAGTTTCCTAAATTGATGAGCTCTACTTAGAAAAAAAAATTTTTTTTTTTAGAAAAAAGAAATTTTTTAAAAAAAGAAAGAAAAGAAAAAGTTCAAAGACATTAATTTTCTAATAATTCTCATTTTAAGACTAATATTTTCAAGGATACTGTTAATTAGGTCTCCCTTTATAATTTTCAGGTTAATTTAGGTCCACATATTGTCATCATTTTTATGAGATTAAATTAAGCTATTCCAATTATGTCAATCTGATCTCTTCTTCTAAGTATAGACTAAAATGTGCTCTCAGGTAACATTGAAATTAATAAATTAAATAATTAAATAATAATTACATATCCAGGGAGTTTACCCTTAAATGTTCACAAAATTCATCATATGATTTAGAGCTGTGAACTTTTCTGCCAAGGCACACAAAAACCTATGTCAATATTTAATTTTAACCAATATTCATTGGAAGAATCATATGAAAAACTTAAGGAAGTAATTTTTGTAAGTGGGTTAAGGAATTTGGGTGAGATTGATGAGATGTTGGGTGGATGATGATAATTGTATAATCATATTAGGTGCTGACATAGTATATGCTCATCATCTGCCATTCACCACATGAACATTATCTCATCTAATCCTCATTTAGGGGAATGGCAGTGGGGAGATTTAATCGAGGCCCATGTTCTTCTGTGACTAAACTCTGAACAATCAATGCCACTATTCTAGGTTGCTTTAGAAGGATCAGTAAAGTCTTGGAAGTTTTGCCAGATAAAGAGATCGCTTACCATTGCTTTTAAATTTTCTCTTCTATTTCATTACAGTCCTCTAGTCTCTCTCGTATAAGAAAAATCACTCTAATTCCTTAAGTTATACATAAATATAAACATTAAATGCATTTATGATTATAAACGATTTTGAGAACATACGTTAATGCCTTCTTTAAATATATCTTTATGAGGATTTATAGAAATTGATATGTAATTTATTATTAAACTTTATTTTCAGAAATCACACACACACACGCATATAGAATATATTATATTCTGAGTTTTGTAATTCCTAAGTCTTTTTATTTTCTTTGTATGTACCTTCCTTCATGGGTGTATTTTGATTCCTATTTTATGCTTCAGTATTTAGCATAGGTTTAGCTTTTATCATTCCAAAATTAATTCTTATTATTTTTATTAATTAATGTAAGGACTATAAACATGATTATCCTCGGTGTACATATAGAATATATATTTGTTGTTTTTTTATTTAAGTGTAATTGATATACAATATTAGTTTCATGTGTACAACATAGTTATTCAACATCTGTATACATTGCAAACTAATTACAATGTCTAGTTAACATCTGTATGTGTATGTATGGTGAATACAGATGTATGGTGCATACTTTATTGATTGTATTCCCCATACTGTACCTTACATTCTAATGGCTTATTTATTTTATAACTGGAAGTTTATATCTCTCGACCCCCTTCATCCCTTCTGCTCCCCTGACCCCATACCCCAGTCTCCTCCTCTGACAACTACCACTGTGTTCCCTGTATCTGTGAGTTTGGGTTTAATTTTGTTTTGTTTGTTTCTTTATTTTGTTTTTAAAAGTAAGGACAGAACACTGAAATATAACAGGACACATTCTAATTTATAATAGTATAAAGGTAACTTCTAAGACCTTTTCTTAATGATATCTTCCTACCAACATGAAACATCACGATATTCTACTTATTTTCATTTTCTAAACAAGCTTGGTTCTTCCATACATCGAACATAAAACACAATGTCTGTGTCTATCTTATTTAGAACTCCCCTTACCATATTATCCTTCATTTTATTCTATTTTTATTTTTTTAAAGATTTTATTTATTTATTCATGAGACACAGAGAGAGAGAGAGATAGAGAGAGAGAGATGCAGAGACAAAGGCAGAGGGAGAAGTGGGCCCCATGCAGGGAGCCCAACACGAGTCCCCAGGATCAGGACCTGGGTCGAAGGTGGCACTAAACCACTGAGCCACCTGGGCTGCCCCCATATTATCCTTCAAAGTGTGCTTTATGCTATTAGAATTTCTAAATAATTATAAAATAATATGCTTACTGTGTAATGGAGAAAGCAATTTTAGGAACGGACAATTTCAATCACTTTTTTAAATTGTTACAGCTATTTTTAAAATAATTCTAACTAAGATGGCAGTAAAATAACAAATAATAATATTGTAATGAAGGAGATGGTGGTTCATATTTAGCTCATTCTTAGTGCCTAAAATTCATAAAACATACAACAAGATGTGTACCAAGGCTATCAGTTCTTAACTGCAGTCATATTAGTTTTAGTGAGTATTAGTGAGAGGAGTTTTTAGTGATCTTTCAGAAAAAAAATACATTCAATATTATTCCCATAATAATTTAATATTCATGCATATTTCAGTACTGTTTTCATACATGGCAGTAAAAAGGTTGAGATTATAATTGACTGAACAAAATATAAATAATAAACAATTTAAGTTGGTTGAAGATAGAGTTATATTGCTGCCTTCAAACAGAGGTAACATTAGTTATCCTTGTGCTTGTGAGTGATTGTCATTCTCATTTCTTGTAACTGACAGTCACAATTATATATCAGAAAAGGAGGAGAAAAGGAAAGCTCAAGAAAACAGCAAAATTATACATGTATGGTGAGTTAGCAAGAGGCATGGATATAATATTTTTTAGTAATACTAAAAACCTGCTCTAACCCAATTAAACACAAACCTCAGTGTAAGTTCCAAAGTAGGATTTATGTCAAATTCTTTAAAGCTGTTAATAATATTTATTATAACTTTGAACATTATTTGCCTGGTCGTTATTCTTTAATAGTTAACATAGTTCATTGGGCACTATAAATATTACCTTTGGAGTATTTCTAGAAAACACACATGAAAATTAGTTCAGCTATATTTTTTCTGGTAAACTGGTACTGTTAAGAATTTAACGAGATTGACTAAAGTTACAATGAAATGCATATAATATTCTTCACCTAGTAAGGAAAACTTGCTTCTGATGATTCTAACCTTCCTTTCTCATATAGGAGTAGGATCCACGTTGTAAAATGAGGGCATATCTTTGGAGGCCTCTTGCAAATGGGATTATTTTTTTACAAGCATTCTTACCAGAGGAGGTTGTGAGTCAGGGGCTCTAAGACACAAATATATGTAGCTGAAAACTGAAGAGAAGGTAACAGGCAAAATGCCATGTGGTATTCAACAATCTTGGTGGGAGGTATGTATCTTCTAAAGTGAAGTATACCTAAGGACTACACTGAAATTATTCTTATTTTTTCCATATATGTATGCTTCTTCATGCTCACATGATTTATAATTTTCCCATTATCTCTCATCTAGGTTGATAACAATTTGAGTAGCATTCCCACCAACAGAACCATAAGACATAATGTATTTATTTTCAAAATTAAGCCTAAATTCTAAATTTTAATGTAGGAATATGATTAGTACTATACATTTTTTAAAAAAACTAATGTTTGGGGCACCTGAGTGAATCAGTCAGTTATGCTCAGGTCATGACCTAAGGGTCCTGGGATTGAGCCCTGGCTTTTTGTTCAGCAGAGAGTCTTTTTAAATATTCTCTCTGGGTGTTCCTCTGCCCCTCCTCTACCCCACCCACATACTCATACACTTTCTATATTTCTTTCAAACAAATACATAAAATCTTTATTTTTAAAAAAAGATTTTATTTATTTATTCATGAAAGACACATAAAGAGAGGCAGAGACATAGGCATGGGGGAATCAGGCTCCTCATGGGGAGCCTGATGTGGGACTCCATCAGAAGACCCCAAGATCACATCCTGAGCCAAAGGTAGATGTTCAACCACTGAGTCACCCTGGCATCCCAAAAATAAAATCTTAAAAAAAAAACTTAAAATATAGAAAGCTAATGTCTTACGGGTTTAAAATCGAGGTGTAGGGAATTTAGTTTCTCTAATTTTGACAGCAATTGTATTAAATCTCAGCCTCCATATTCATCATACGGTCCCCTAGATTGTGTGTGGGTCAGCTTCCCTTTTAGCAACTTTTCATTGCTAAAAATATGAATAAGCATTGAATTCCATCTCTATAAGTAAATAACAACATTGAACAGAGGGATGTAAAACAGTGTTTAAAACATTTGATGTCATCTGACTCTTATCAGGTACTCTATTACTAAAACTAGAGTTCGCGCTGACTTGAGCCATTCCTTTCCCTTCAAATGTACCTGGTCAGAGGTTCCCCATTGAAATATTGCTTTCATTAAGGATGACTCTGAGAAAATTATTTCTGTAAGAATGTACGGCATTCTTTCTCTGTAGGGATATGCTAAGGCTGCTGTATCTCGGTTATTGTTGGCTTAGGTAGGGAGTTAAGTTGGTCTCCCACTGGCCAGTTACATAAAGAATAGTGAGTTTCATCCTTGACCAAGGTTAACTTCTTTTTCAAAAACAAGCAGACATTCCAACAAGAGAAGAAGATGGCAGGTGAGGTCTGCTATGGTCTGTAAAAAGTCACATGTAAGAAGAGCATAAAAGGATGATTTCCTTTGTCAGATCAAATCTCCATTGCAATGACATTGTATAAATATGCAGCATTGATGGAATCCTCCCTATTGTAAGCAATATAAAGGTTAGAATTATTATATAATACACAGATTTTACAGTTCTAAGTCTTTTTGGACCCATATCTTGGTTTTTTGTTGATTTGATTTTTGGTTTTGTTTCATTTTGTTTTGCAGTATATTATACTACACCAAAAGATCTATAGGAAACTTGTTTGGGGAATCTTAAAACTGTAAGATCTGTGTATTACATAATAATTCTAACCTTTATAGAAAACAAGTTGAATTGTAAGTAATAGGGAGGATTCCATCGATGTCACATATGTATACAATGTCTGCAAATCACAACACTCTTCTGGTATATTTATATCAATGTAAATACCTATTACAATATGAGAAATTTGGTGTCTCTATGCCCAAGTTTTTTCAGGTGGCAAATGGGAATAATAAATGCACTAAAATGGTTGAGGGGATTTAGTGGGTTAGTCAATGTAAAGCATTTAGAACAAAGCTTGTCTCATAGTAGGCTTTCAAGAAGTGCTAGCTTTCATATTTCCATTGCAAGTAATAATATTTTAACTTACATTATTTAACACAATAACTTTGACATAAGTACAGATATATTTGTCACATTTTAACAAATATGTTAACACAATTTTATTGAGTGTAAAACATCATGCTAATTGCTGTGGGACATACTAGAATACCCTAAAGAAATTAGAAGTAAAGGCAACATGAAGCACACGAATGTAATGCAGAGGAGAAAGGAATATAGGATATAATGGAGATAAGAATCAAACTATCATGGGAGCAGAAAGGTAACTCTGATGGTAGCTTCTAAGATCAAACAGTTGAACCCCAAATCTCACAAGTTTTGGCTGATGAACTTTTTCTCAGAAAGTGGTATTTTTCATCCACTTAGCTATATTTTTTTTCCTTTTGGTCCAAATCTAGAACTTTATTTTGCTATTTTTTTAACTTTTTATCTTTCCTGACTTTCTGAGAATTTCATATCTTGCCTCTAAGACTGAGAGCATTCTGCTTCCAAAGACCTCAGACTGGACTCTTCTTGGATTTCAATGTTTCCCTGAAATTGCCTAGAATTACCAATTAGAAATAGATAGTTGGGGCTCTCCTCTTAGGCTTCTGCTTCCATCTGGAATTTTTTTCCTTCTGATTATGTCTTCTAATAGGCTGTGCTATCATATCCCTCCTTCTGGTTTTCACTTCAAATGCCAAGTAGCAACTTTTTCTTAATTCTCATTTGAAAATCTACATTAAGTTTGGAAACTTAAAGATATGTATTCTATTATTAGTTTTAGTTAGCTCTGTAGCTTGAACAGATCAGATGACTTCTCTAAATGTCATATTCCTTATTTGAAAGATACATTATTTGAATAACTTCTACTATCTTTTTCAGGTAAAAAGTATAATGAATTCATAAATCTCAATTCTTTGAAATAATACATGGACTAGTTATCCAAATGCGCAAATGCATCACTATTGTACTTAGATGCCATATAATTCTTTTTCAAGTTTTTATTTAAATTTCACAATTAACATACCATGTAATATTAGTTTCAATTGTAGAATTTAGTGATTCATCATTTACATACAACACCCAGTGCTCATCACAAGTGACCTCCTTAATATGCATGACCAATCTAGCCCATCCTCCCCTCACCACCCCTCCAGTAATCCTCAGTTTGTTCTCTATAGTTGAGTTTGTTTTATAGTTACCTCTTTTTTTTCCCCACTACATTAAACTCTTTTATTTCTTAAATTCCACATATGAGTGAAATCATATGGTATATGTCTTTTTCTGACTTAATTCATGCAGCACAATATTCTCTAGTTCCATTCACATCATTGCAAATGTCAATATTTCATTTTTGATGGCTGAGTAATATTCCATTATATATAATATTATAATATATATAACGTGTATTACGTATTATATATAATATGTAATATATATATATTATATATCCCATCTTTATCCATTCATCAGCTGATGAAGATTTGTGCTCTTTCCATAATTTGGCTATTGTTGATAATGATAGAGTGCCATATAATTTTATTGTGATATGTAAAGTTTCTAACTTTGCCTTTGGAAACGATTTCAATACATCAAATATCCTTTGCTTATAGGAATGAACTAGGATCAGGAAAGAGACCAGATACATTTTAATGCTATGCTTTTGTGAACTATTCTGCTGAATTATGTGAGCTATTTCATGATTTTTATCTATAAAATGCAATTTTACATGGTTCAATCTAACACAATTTGAATATAAAATCTTTCTTTTTGACATGTGAAAAACTTTGAATTATAGAAGCCTACATATTACTAAGAATACATTTTGCTCCATCCTTATGTATATATTAGGAGGTATTCATCTTTGTTATATTTGAAAGATCATATAATGTCCCACATTAATTTTTACACAAATTTGACTTTATTTGGATAATTTATCATATTTTAATAATTCACATTTCCTCACCTCTTCTGTGCTTTAAATTGATCATTATTTTTATCATAACATTATAATGATAAATATTTAAATGTTTATTTTAAATTATATTGCCATAGCATATATCAAATTCATATTTACATAAAAAATAATTGAGCCTGGGTAGCTCAATTGATTAAACATCCTACTCTTGATTTCAACTGAGGTCATAGTCTCAGGGTTGTGGGATTGAACTCCACACTAGGTCTGTGATTAGCATGCAATCTGCTTGAGATTCTCTCTCCCTTAATGTCTGCTCCTTCCCCCACTCCCTAAAATAAATAAGCAAATCTTTAAAAAAAGTTCTCAAGGAAAATATAAAACACACATAGAAAAAATATTTATTACAATATAAATTAAATGGCTATTCCATGTAATGTAAATGAGACTATTACTGAAAAGACTTTCTATCATTTGGGATTTGTCAATATTTAAAAACAAATAGACTTGACACATTAAAGTACAAATAAATGTGACTGAAAATGATACAAAGAGCAATGACACTACATACATGTATGTTCTCTAGAAGTTTTCTTTCTGAGACAAATCTCTGGAGAAAAAGGGAAATAAAATTTACACTAATTTGAGGGGATTTTCTTTTTTCTAGAATACAAATAGAATTAAAAGCTCAAAAAGAATGAGACATAAATATATTCACACATACCCAAACAGGGTAATAATTTCTAAGACAGCTTTTCCCCCTATCTTATGGTGGAAGAAAAATTTACCAGGCTAAGCTTGGTATTTATGACAAGTTTTCACATTGTCATTTTACTAATCCATGAATATGAGGATTAATCGCTTCTTCCAGTGACACAATATGTTTCTGTCAAGTTGAATTCTTTTTAAAAGAAAATCCACTAGCCTGAACATTTAAGATAACAAAAATCAACCTAAGTTTGTTCAACTTTCTAATACTTGAAAGTAAATATGCCTTATTGGTATATTTCTTAAAATGATGTAATCCTGATGTAAAAGCTGAATCACATTAATACCCAAAATGGCATGTGGCCTATAATATCAATAATTAACTCTCTAAATTAGTATATTACCATTATGTGCAACCAGTGCTATGAGTTGATATACTATATTACTATAAATGACAGCATAATTAAAAACACTAGATTGATGATGTGCAAAATGTTTTATCATCTTATAATCTGATTATAAAATATTCACAATGAAAAATATTCCTTATATCAAAAATTTTCCTACTCTCACCTGCCAATGATAAGAAATAAATTTGTTACTAATAGTCGAGTGGAGATTATTTATTTATTTATTTATTTATTATTTATTTATTTATTAAGATTTTATTTATTTATTCATGAGAGACACAGAGAGAGAGAGAAAATGGCAGAGACGCAGGCAGAGAGAGAAGCAGGCTCCATGTGGGGAGCCGGATGTGGGACTCGATCCTGGGTCTCCAGGATCAGGCCCTGGGCTGAAAGCAGTGCCAAACCACTGAGCCACCCAGGCTGCCCGAGTGGAGATTATTTAATCTCAAATCACAGTTCACATTTTGTAGGTCTATTAAACCTAAATTACATACTATTAGAAAAAGAATCAAAATAAAATAAAAGCAACAATCACCAGAAGATTTGCTCTATGATGATGAAGATAATATAATAATTATGAGAACTATGTACCAAAGTCTGACCAACTCCTACTTTACTTACTTCGGTTTAAAACGAAACACATTGTGAATATTTTTATGTTCAAAGCAATAGGCTAAATGCTGAGAAAAAGAGTGGTACAGTATTTAACCAGTTTAAGTTAGTTCGATTCAATAACTTCTTTTGAGCATAAACTAGGTGCTAGCTACTTACTGTCTCAGGGAGAACAAAATAAACTAGCTGTAGAGTCAATTCTTGAAAAATTACAACTGTTTAAATTCCCCAGACACTCACTATCCATTAAAAAAAATTCCAATGACAGGGCAGCCACGGTGGTGCAGCGGTTTAATGCTGCCGGCAGCCCAGGGCCTTATCTTGGAGACCCTGGATTGAGTCCCATGTCAGGCTCCCTGTATGGAGCCTGCTTCTCCCTCTGCCTGTCTCTACCTCTACCTCTCTCTCTCTCTCTCTGTCTCTATGAATAAATAAATAAAATCTTAAAAAAATTAAAATGACAAAATCAGGCAATTATGATTTCATAGTTATGAGAAAAAAGCTAATGTTGTGTAGATGTTTGTATATTAATTAACACTTGACTTAAATTATTTTTTCTGCAGTTTATAAATTGTATTCACTTTCCCTAGATCCATAATGCTAGAATTTTAAAATAATATGTTTTTTTACATGTGCTTTTTACCAGCAATATATGTATAAGTTCTATGTTATGTTTACTCAAGTATTAATGAATTAGATGAAATCTTTATGAAGTACAATCAAAACATGCATTTGCTTTGTCAATTACAAATAAATTTCACCCAGGAAAGTGATCAATAGGCAGGTGTTTTTGAAACTGAATAAGTTATATTATGCAATTAACTATTAATAATTATTTATCAGAAGAAATAATACTTAAAAGGATTTGTTAACTTATTGGAACCTCTAAATATGTCACAGAAAACAAAGGATTTGTAGATTCATTTTCTATTCTGAGGCATCCCTGTGATTTCTTGAACTACAGGAATTCCAAACTGAAAAGTGAGATAGCCGTTCAACTCCATTATACCTTCTTATTTATCTATGTCAAAATAGCACAAATAGCAAAAATATTGAAAAAATATTTTTTTTCAATTTTTTCGTTTTTTACAAGACAGCTGGAATAAAAGTACATTTTTGTTTACCAAGTTTTAATTTGGATCTATATTTTAATTCAGTAAACCACAATAAGTATAATTTATTTTTGCCCTTAGAGTGAATATTTCTTATTTTCATGTTCCTTCTTGATATTCTTTATATTGTAATCTCAGAACCTATGAGCTATATATCTAAAATTCTTCTTAACCTATGATAGTGATATATTTAACCTAAAGAGTTATCTTTCTAATATATCATAATTTATTTTCCTTTTCATTACAGTTTTTAACATATAACAACAGTTAGTTGGAAAATTGATTTGTAGGTGCGGTTAAAATATTTGAAGTAGTCTGACATGAAGGAAAACATTATGAAACTGAGTTACTTCATCAATTATAAAGTATATGTGTTTGTTGTAATGTAAGTTTATCATTGCAAGCATATGGTAATGCTATATGAACCATATGTCTTCATTTTCAGGGAACATACGGAAAGTGTTTAGAATAAATACATTATAAAAACATGATAGGGTTGATAAAGGGTACTTTTCCAGTAAATAAACAATTCTCCTTGAGAATAAACATGAACAATGGACAATAATGTAATTCACCTAAAAATCATAGCTAGATCAAATTGACAGGTCAAGTATATAAAGAGGATTAATGTGCTAAGGTCACCATTAGTTTAAAAAAACCTTTAAGATTATATGTGTGTATATACATGCATGTGTTTGTGCGTAACATGTTGAGATTGTAATCACATTCAACAATAGCAAAAAGCTCTGTTTTAATATTGAGTAATTCTTTTTTTATTTTTTATATTGAGTAATTCTTAAAACGTTTTCATAATTTAAAATATCAAAGTTGGTGTCAACTTAGTTTTCCAAATATACACTTAAACATCTAAATTGTAGCAATACCATCAATAAAGATATTCAGTAATCTCAAATTCAAGTATTCCCTATGTTACATATTTGAAAACACAAACATCACAATAATGTCCTCATTCATGAAATGTCACAATGGCATATGCTAAACAGATATAGAAGCTTAGACTCTTTTCTTGCATACTCCAATTATTTCATTAGGAAGCTTCCCTACATATATGGTGAACCAGTGATTTTTTTTTTCATTTTATTTAAGATATTTATTTGAGAGAGAGAGAGAGTGACAGATACAGCACGAGAGGGGGATTGGCAGAGGGAGTGGAAGAAGCAGGTTCCCCACTCAGTGAGGAGCCTGACATGGGACTTGATCCCAGGACCCTGAGCCAAAGACAGACACTGAGCCACCCAGGTACCCTGTGAAACAGTGATTTTTAATACAATTTAGCAATGTCGGCATTAGCCTCAGTCTTTAGCTCTGATTCAAACATAATTATTTCATGGCCTGCTTCCCTGCCTTATACCAAATTTCAATTTCCAGCTTAAGTGTGTTGAAATCATAAAAGTATATCTCATCACTGCAACATATCTATAGATAGTAACAGAATGTTGTGAATTATGAAGATCATTTTAGATTGTTTTGACATCCTTAAGCTCCGCTTGGGTTCTTAATTCTAAAACAGGGGAAGTAATTATAGGAAAATAATAACAAAGATGAATTAAAGAACTGAGAAGGTATACTACATACAACTGGAAATGGGTTTAAATCTCAGGCAAAGCATTCCCACAAATCTATAAGTAAAAGTAGAGCAGATAATTGAAATACGAAGAAATCTAAAACAACGATAAGCATAGGAAAAGGAGCTCAACTTCATACAATGCTCCAAAAATGAAAACATAAGTGAAAATAAAATGAAAGATCAAATACATATCATCTTTGAATGCACAGTCATTAAAATAAACATATATTAATATTTTATAATATATTTAAACATATATTAATATATATATATATATAACTCCAAGAAATAAAGCAAACTCAAATCATCTTTGTTTTCTTCACATTCTGGCCAATATTTGTTATATTTGTATTTGTATATATTTGTTATTCCTTCTCTTTTTGGTGCTGGTCATTCTGATAGGTGGTAATTCACTGATGTAACTTTAATTTCCCTGATGATGAGCAATGTTGAACATCTTTTCATGTGTTTGTTGGCCATGTCTATGTCTTCCTTGGAAAAATGTTTAGGTCCTCTGATCATTTTTTGTTTTGGATGTTTTTTGTTTTTGTTTTTGTTTTGTTTTTCGTTTTTGTTTGTTTTTGTTTTTGTTTTTTTTGGTGTTGAGCTTAGGAGTTCTTTATATATTTTAGATATTAACCCCTATTGGATATACCACTTGCCAGTATCTTCTCCCATTCAATAAGTTATCTTTTCATTTTGTAGATGATTTCTTTTGCTTTGCAAAAGTTTTTAGTTTGATGTAATAACCTTTGTTTATTTTTTACTTAGGTTGCCTTTACCTGAGGAGACAGATTCCCCAAAACTATTCCTAAGTCCAATGTCCAAGTCTTTACTGCCTTATCATTCTTTTCAGATTTATAGTTTCAGGTCTCACATTTAGTTTTTTAATGCATTTTGAATTTATTTTATAGTACGGTGTAAGAAAGTGGTCCAGTTTCATTCTTTTGCATGTAGTTGTCTGGTTTTCACAAACCCACTCATTGAAAAGACTATCTTTTCTCCATTGTATATTCTTGCCTTTTTTGCTGCAGATAATTGACCATATAAGTATAGCTTAATTTCTGGGCTCTCTATTCTGTTCTATTGATCTATGTGTCTGTTTTTATGCCAGCCGTACTATTTTGATTAATATAGCTTTGTAGTATAGTTTAAAATCAGGAAATGTGATACTCCCAGCTTTGTTCTGCTTCAATGTCTTTATCTCTTAAGAGAACAATATAAATGCCTAATTTATATGTGTTGAATAAAAGAAAATTACATGTCATGTTTAATTCTTATTAAGTATGTAAAACACCTATTTCCATATATTTACACATGCATGTATATCCAATTTCTTATACATATGTATAAATATTTTTCAGCTTTATTGACATATAATTGACACATAACATTATAGAAATTTAATGTGCATGCTGTGATATTTTTGTGCACATATATACTGAAGCAGGTATATATGGTGCACATATATACTTAGCACAATAAGAATAGCTAATGCATATCACCTTATATAATTGCCTTTTTTCTGTATGTGCTGAGAATATTTATATTTACTTTCTTAGCAACACTCAAGTAAATAATCCAGTATTGTTCATTCTAGTTATCATCTTGTACATTACCTCTCAGAACATATTCATCTTATAAATGGAAGTTTATGTTTTTTGACAAACATCTTCCCATTCTCCCAATCTTTCATCCTGAAAATCACCATTCTTATCTCTGTGTCTGTGAGTTGGGCTTTTTGAATGCCACATATTAGTGACATCATACAGTACTAGTGTTTCTTTAACTTCTATCAATTAGTATATGGCCCTCAAAGTTCACCATGATATCCTTCTTTTTTTTTGTGCTAAGTGAAATTCCATTATATACAATATCACATTGTATTTATCCATCTATTGATGGGCACACTTAAGTCAATTTTTTTGCTATTTTGAATAATGCTAAAGTGAATGTAGGAATGGAAATATCTTTTCAAGATACTGATGTCTTTTTCCTTTTTCTTTTTTTTTAAGATTTTTTTTAAAGATTGTATTTTTCTTTTCACTCATTATATTCTTTAGCTCGAGAATTTCTGTATAGTTGTTGTTGATTTCTCTGTCTGCTAAACTTATTTCGTTCATGGATTGTTTTCTGATTTCATTAAATTGTCTTTCTATGCCTTCTTGTAGTTCACTGAGCTTCCTTAAAACAACTATTTTGAATTCTTAACAATGACAGATATCTATTTCTTTGGAATTGATTACTGGAAAATTATTGTGTTCCTTTGGTGGTGTCCTTTTGCCTTGATTGTTCATGTTCCTTGAAGTCTTGTGTTGCTAACTTTGCATGGGAAGAAGCATTCACCTCCTCCAGTCTTACTGAGTGGTTTTAAGAGAGAAACACCTCTCATCAGCCCTGGACTGAGGCTCAGAATTTTTCAAAATTGGGAGAGAAAAAAAGTGGATCTCTCTGGCAGCATCCTGTACTGCTAGGGAAGCCAGGTGCTTACTCATGTGCTCTCACTTTTCCCTGTGGGAGAAGTCACCAGCCAGGAAGAGTTCTCTTGTCACTGAGTTATGGCTTCTTGAAGAGGAGTGATATGTCAAGTGATGCTTTTTCCTCTTATTCTCTTCGGTTAACCCAACTTCAAATTATTTTATTCCGAAGGTGTGCTTGGACTTCTCAACTGGACTCAGACTTCCACAAAGGCATTTTTATCTGAGAGTGATTGCTAAAATCAGTGTTCTTTGGTGGAAAGATGATAGAAAACTCCTATTTCACCATTTTGATGATGTAACTCCTGATTCCTGTATAACTTTTTAGTGTAACTTTTTTTTTTTTTTTTAATAGGCTCCATGCTGAGCATGGAGCCCAATGTGGAGCTTGAACTCACAACCCTGAGATCAAGACCTGAGCTGAGATCAAGAGTTGGACACATAACCAACTGATTCACCTGGGTACCCTTAGTGTAACTATATTATTATATAATATATAATATTATATATAAAAGAAGAAGAATCAGTTTATAACTGTTAGATAAAAAAAAAACTTTTTCATATTCTCCATACTTACTTTAGCTCTACTTAATTTGGTATAGGTTGACAAAAGATAAGGATTCCCATTTTTGATGATTCTGTTATCTTTTCCCTGTCATGCATGCATTATGAGTTAAAGGCTGTGCTCTTTGGTTCATAAATATTTGTATTCCTTTCTCATTTGCATTATAAATGTCACCTTATTAAAATTACATTTGTTACCTCCTTGATACCATTTGTCTAACTTTGAAAACAAAATATTTTAATTTTCTTATACTTTTTAGTTTTTTCAAAGTATTCACACAAATTACATAACCCAAAGATTAAAATCCACATTTTTAAAAACGATTTTTAAAATTAAAAAAAATTAAAAGAGAGAGAGAGCCTGGGAGGAGAGTCAGAAGAGGGAGAAGTAGGTTCCCCACTTAGCAGGAGTCAATCCCAGGATCCTGGGATCATGATTAGGGCTAAAGGCAGACTCTTAACCTACTGAGCCACCCAGGTGCCCCTAAAATCCACATTTCATAATTAAAAATAATTCATTTGTTTTGTTAGTTGCTTACAGTTTGAGATCTATTGATAGGTGTGTATATTGTAAGCAATTAAGTGAAATAGTTAAATGAGCTAGATAACTTGCAGGTATCCCAGTCTTTCCTCCCAGTTTTTTCAGACATGATGGCATTATATATTTGGAAGTCCTTCTGTTTTATGAAAAGTGTAAAAGACAGTAATACTTTTCTACTAAAATTACCAATCAAATTTTGATGATATCTTTATTAGTAATAACTAGCAAGGCTTTGGATAGATTCTGGATGTGAAATGTAAGGTAATTGTCTTAGCAGATACATAATGCAATTTATCAACTTCAAAGTATATTAAATTAGCACATATAACATCATTATAAATTCTGATTTCCAAACAAAATTACTTAGGTAAAAGTTATTTGTACATCCAGACACTTTGGAAAGTCAGTCTTCAAAATCACCTTTCTCAAATAAAGATAACCCATATAATTTTTGCATTAGTTTAAAATTAAGTAATATACTTTCTGATAGCTATGGAAATATTGTATTAAATACCACTTCTCTAAAGTGACTTTTCAGTTTTTATCATATAAGAATTGGTTCCCTCTCAAACCATCCATAGCTTTGCTTATATTTTTACAAATCTTCTTAAAAAAAAACAAGCAGAGTGATTTTGATCTTGGGAGAACCAGAATATCTAAATACTGCTATGCATTTTTTCAAATGATATATTTTAAAATATAACTAAATCATCAGAAAGCTCTATGGCTGCATTATAGGACAATTACAAATTTGTCATTGTAAATATTATCTTCTAGATGCAGTGAGGTATCATAGAGTAAACATTAAACTGACATTTAAAAAAAAAGCAGAGCCATAATTTTATGTGTGCCATTTATAACTTAACTAATTCTAATTTAGTTTCCTATTCTGTAAAATGAGATTAATAATGTTTGACCAGCATCCTTATGCATTTCTTGGGAAAATGAAATCTGAAAAAATTATTTCAAATTATAAAGCACCACTCAAATATTAGGTGGTACTATATGGGCTTAGTGACAGAAATCATTTAATTACTATGGTCTGTATATTTAATACATATTTTAAAAATATGGCTTTAAAATTCATAAAATTGTGGCTTTTTTCTTCAATTATAATAAAATTGACTTTTTTCTTCAATTATATTTCTGGCAGCAATGTAGGAAATGAGGTAGAAATCATGTGAAAACAAAATTTCTTAGCTTCTTTGTCTAGACTGCACTCAAATTGAGTTTCGTTTCTCTTCTACTATGTTAATTTAAAACACTTTTAGTTGTTACTATTATTATTCAATATATCATAGTTGTTACTATTATTATTCAATATATCACAAAGTCTGTTGAACATTATCAAAATACATCACGATTTATTTCAAACCAAGTCAATAATTATAAAAAGTGACATATAAAGTAAAACTTCAGTTACTATTAACATTTACATAAAGGTGTTATTAGTATAAGCATTCATGTTTTAAGAATGCTTATTAATCAAATATTTTAAAAAGTATCTAGATTTCAATAAATATATATATTTTTTCTTTAGTGGCAACCCTAATCCTAATTCTAAAAGCACTTGTTTAGTACATATTGATAGAAACTAGCTTGACATTTAGACATTTCCCATTAGCCTTAGTAGAATCAGATGAAACTATTATGTCTGTGTACTGTTGTGAACAAGGTGGGAATGAATCTTTACTTATTCTCCATGTATATTTTCAATTGTAAAGTCTATTTACATTTTGGTTTAGTGATAATCACAGGCTCACAGCTGTAGTTGCAATAGGAAATCTGGAAGAATTTTAATAGATTAGAAAAAGTAGGAAGTATGAAGATTGCTGAGTATCCCCCTAGCAATTTGTGACATCTACATACTAAAAAGACTGGTTCTTTTATACAACATGGATAAAATTATTCTGTTACACACATTAGCCAACTGTTATTTCTATTCTGAGAAGCCAAGATAATGTCTTGTGGGGAACTTCACAAGAAAAAAATTTCCCACCATGAGCAAAAAGACAACAAAGCATGCATTTAACATTTGTCTATCTAAATACACATTGTAATATATCAAGGCACATTTCTTTAGAGTAAAAATAACTTACTTTTATTTTTCAGCATGTTCAAAGATAAACTGAGGTACATTAAAATTTAGAAGAGTTTATTTGAGTTAACATCAATTTGAATTTGGCAGCACAAAACAATAAATAGGAACACTCTACTGACAGGTGCTTTATAGAGAAGACTTTCATGTCTTCTCTAAAAGAAGAGATTTTAGATTTAGATTTTAAATCGTAAAGAACGATTTAATTGTTGTAGCTTAAGCAGTTGTCTTGTTGGGAAAGCCTCATTGATTATTTAGGATTAGTTATTCTTAAATTTTGTATGATCGGATTGGAGTGCACTGACTCTGGCTTAGGTTTTGGATTGCTTGCATCCAAGGCACAAGAGCCACTTTAAGTCTAATGGCCTTCGTGTTTAATTACCTTATCAATTCCCCTCATTTGATCACCTGTCCTACATGTGATATTGAGCAAATATTTGGTAGACCACCAGGGTTAGGTTGTTTTTGTCTAATTGTGAAATGTGTAGTTTATCATCTCATGTCTGTGGAAGAATTGTTTTTGCTGTTCATCTCATTGTTCATCTTGTTTCTGTAGCTCCGACCTCAGCAAGGACATCTGATACATTGCTGATGGCTACAAACATATATATATATATAACACTCTTGAAAGAACACAGTGCCACCAGAGACTCTGTAGTGGTGACTATTAGGAGGGAAATGCCAAGAGACTAAAGTATGCTCCTTAGCCAGAGCCCATAGAAACCAAACCAGTTAATAACAAATAAATCAAAGAATGTACCTGGAGAACCGTCAACCTAATTCAGCAAATGATTTCTTAATTTCTTGTATTTGAGTTCCTACAATAATATGCCTGTTAATCCTACAGTAGGAGGCACTTGCTAGGATACAGACTTCTCTTTATTTAGCCACAAGTAATCTAAGGCGATACTACTATCTAAATATGTTGATGCTAAAGAGGCATATTTTTGGATGACATATTCTTCTACCTTTTATCCCCTGCTTTTGAAACTTCTCTAAGTTGTACAGTCCAGAAGTTTAGTTGATAGATTGCTCCACCTCAATGAACCAGTCTCTTAGTCCTAAAATGAGGTGATTTCAGTTAAACAGTTGTTTCATTTCAGGAAATGGTCTGCAAACAGGCTCCTAAAGTTAGAAACATATGGTGGGTGCAATAAGGTATTTAATATGAAGTATCTCTATGAAAATCATGTTAAAACAAAGGGTAGAGCAGACTATAAATATATATTTTTTTTTAGTCCAGAGGGCAGTAAGTTGAGATTCCCAGATGGTGGGCTTCTAGATGTTGTACTGAAAGCATCTCTTGTAGTATAAATGTCATCCAGGGTTTTGGTGATCTTTCTGAGTGGCCTACAAGTGTCCATATGTGAGTTGTGATTATTTCTCTGGAACTGATATCAAGTCATCCAGCTTCAGTTTGTAGAGTTCAATAAAAGGGCAGTTTTTTATACTTGGTTATTTCGAGATAAAGGGTGGAAGAAAATTGGGAAGACTACTTTAGAGAGTTGTATTGATATTGGAGGAAAGTAAAAAAAAAAAATCAGGATCCAGCATAAGAATGGTGATTTTATGTATATTCTTAAATATGATATTCCAGACAAAGCATCTGTGATGATATCTAAGGGGCTTTATTGACTCCATTAAGTCAATCTTAGTATTTTAAGTATTTGGTAATAAGGAATCTCAGATTAAATTTTTTGCAGCCAAAAAAAAAAATTTTTTTTTTGAAGCCTCTTTAGGTAAGAAGACATGCCAAAGTTTTTGCCCTTTATTCTCTTTTCAATTCTGAAAATAAAGTTATTCTCCTTTAAGACAAAATTACTTTATTTTCCCATAAAAATGCATCTCCATACCTCATACCTTAAAAAAAAAAGTATCCTACTTTCCTTGTATACAGAATTGTCTCCCTTATTATTTTTCTTAGTTTTAATTACAAATTTTGAATAGAATTTTTCACCCATAGAAATCTTAAATTCTAATGAAAACTAAGATGTAAGCAAGTGTAGACTGTCACACAAATATTCTGTAGATTGGCACATGAAATCATTTCATAATTTCTGGAAGCTTATTCTTCCCCATATTAATTTTTTCATTGCATCACAAGACATGTTTTTAATAGATCCAAACTTCTTTAGTTCCTCTGTCATAAGCTAAAAGTGTATGAGCCTCTATTTAGTAGTTGTTTTAATATTTTACCTTATTTGAGGACAACTTAGATTTCAATGAATATATATCATTTAACTTCATATAACTTTAAGCCTTCAATTACCAAAACAGTTTTTGGGTCTATTTAATTTACTCATTTTTAATCCTTATGTATAGATTATTCATGAAAATTTCACAAGACATTAAACAACTAGCAATCATATTATTTTTCTTGCTGATAAATTTTGTAACAGAGATAATATGAGTTTATTTGACTGGTAAACCTAGGTAGAATGAAAGTTGTATTTTTGTATTATATTTAATGTCCATAACTCTGAAGACATGCCTGTTGTAATTAAGCCAACAAACTTGAAATAGATTTTATTTACCAAAAATTATCTAAGATCACATGAACTTTGGAAACATTTAGGGTTATTTCTTGTATTTCTGAGAGAATGGTTAATTTTATATAAGCGCTTACTTTTCTTTAAGACAATTAAAATAGCTCTTTTACAAATTAATACTGGCAATACCATCAAGAGGTAGACAAATAACACATAGACATACTTAGACAGATGTTTAAAGATTTTAACCATGAAACAAGTACATACAAGATATTACAAAGCTTACTACTTTATAAAAGAATACTTGGATCCAAATTGTTTCTGGCAGTTGGAATTAGTTCAGATTACCCACTTACATTGCTAAAGCTTTTTATTGATATTTGTGAAAAGACTTTTTAAAGATATTTTTAAGAGATTTTTAAATTTGCCTACTGGAAGGAATCTTTTAAAGAGGCAATTTTTAATTAATTCAGTCTCTTAGAAACTTCTGCATACCAATACAAAATGTGTCTCATTAGGGATCCCTGGGTGGCGCAGCGGTTTAGTGCCTGCCTTTGCCCCAGGGTGCGATCCTGGACCAAATGAAAGTTGGTTGATCAAATCCCATGTCGGGCTCCGGTGCATGGAGCCTGCTTCTCCCTCTGCCTATGTCTCTGCCCCCCCCCCTCTCTGTGTGACTATCATAAATAAATAAAAATTAAAAAAAATTAGAAAACAACAACAACAAAAAACAACAACAACAACAACAAAAAAAAACAAAATGTGTCTCATTATTTTGGGGAGATTTAGGACCTCTCTTTCTCTAGGGTTCTTCATAAATGGATAAACAAGGTTAATCATTTCCTGCTATGATGACTATAATTCAAGATTATTTTTAATAAGTTTAATCCAGTTGTTCAGGAGAACATAGCTTTGCGTCCATTATATTTATATATATAGCAAGCCCGGGAAGAGTCCAAGACTCTTTAGACTCAGAGAAATCCATTTTCCTTTTTGTTCTCATAAAAGGAAGTTTACCTACCGGAGGCCTTGCCATGAGCACGCTATGAAGGCACACACACAACTGTGTCTATCCACAATGTCATCTTTATTCAATTATGAAGCAAAGTTAATTGCAATATATAGAACAGGTTCAGGATTCTAAAACTCAACAGTAGTTCACTGGGTGATTAAAGTTGGCTTCTAACACAGCACACAGAGCAGGGCACAAGACAAACCACACAACGAACAAGAAAAGGAAAGGTATAGGAAGTTAAGGAATTAAACATGAAGAAGTCATTCTGTGGGTGTGCAGTTGAGATAAGGCTCCAGGTCAGCTGCTTTTTATGTCCAATCAGGGAAGAATCTTCATTCTTTTCAGAGATCCAACTGCAGACCCTTCCATGGCAGCTGCCTTTTTTAAGTGGTCAGACATAGAGAGGTCATGTCTGAAGAGTCTGAGAGTTTGCTGCCAAAATCCTCCCCTTTATATAGGGATTTGATCAGTCCTGGGCCCCTGTAGACTTCCTCTGCTCCTGCTTGTTATCAGTTCTGGGGTGTCAGCTGATGCTGGTCCCCAAGATATGTCAATATGTTGTAGCTGCAGTACCTTTAACTGGAGAGACTCCTTTTGCTCTTATAGGCCTCACACTGGTTCAGAACAGTACCAGTCCATCTCTATATCCAGTCCAGGAAATAAATGTTCAAATAGAGAGTCCCTAATGAGAAACAGTGGGGCTCAGATCTGAGAGGGACTCTCTACATTTGAGGGCAGTGAGAAATCCATTGCACATGAGCGACTAGACATGTTTCTTCTCTCCACTGCTCACTACTGCCAGAAGTCTTTGGAGGTCTCCTTCCTCTGATTCTAAAATCCAAACTTTTAAGAAATAAATTGAGGTACATCGATATTTTGAAGAGTTTGTTTCAGCCAGCATTGATCCCAATCTGGTGGCAGACAACTGCAAATAGTTAAGAGCACTCCATTGACTGGAACACTGAGAAAGGCTTTTACACAGAAGGTAGGAAGCAAAGCAAAGCTGGTAGATCAGATTGGCTGTAGCTCCATCGTTTGCCTGCTTTGCAAAAGCCTGGTTACCTGTGTGTGATTAGGTGTTCTTAAATTTAATTTTCTCTGATTTGAGTGCATTGACTCTGGCTTAGGTTTCTGTCTACCTGCATAGACCACCAAAGCATTAGAGCCTCAGCCTGTGGCCTTTTTGCTTTATTGTTTTAGCAAATGTGTTGTTTTCAACAGTGATATTTTTCAAGTTATTAGTCCATCTGAATTATACTAGATTGAATGTGATTTTTCCATGCAAAAGTTAAAATGACAGATAATGCTGAAAAACGTGGGAAGGAAATTGTGCATATCTTAAACTGAATCCTTAAAATCAATGTACATAAAGTATTAGCTGTTGTCTGAATCCATAGCAACACAATCTTCTAGTTTGTCAATCTCGCAAAGGAATTATTATAAATTTGTACCGTATTTATTACTTAGAAATTTGTTTTTTAACAGCCGGAAGTTTAAAAATTATTTTGTATGTCTATTACTTCCTGGGCATTTGCCCTTTGATCTTGCGTCCTACTTTAACATTATATAAATGTTTTTCTTTTTGCTTTCTTTTTTTCTCTTTAAGCAACTGTGAAATGTTTAGTTTTTATTGTACTTGACCTCAGTGAGCTCTAAGGAGAAATAACTTGTAAAAGGATGATTACAGTATAATGGGGAGTGCTGTGAAAATAAGATGCTCAAGATACAAGAGAAGAATAGGTAACATACACATTAAAACACAAAGGTTGAGTTAGGGAAGTATTTCTGGGGATTATGCATTTAAAGAAGTTAATTAGGATAGAACAGGGAAAGAAGGGAAGGAGAGATATTAATCATTTTAAGGAAAGACGTGGGAACAAACCCATTAGCTCAAATATGGCCCTTCCAGCCAAACTCCTTTCCCTGTCCTCAATTACATACTCAGTGCTTATACCCTCAGAAAGCATTTTTCCGCTCTCCAAAGTTTTAATATTAGCATTACTATTCTGTTGATAAAGTTTATCATTGAGCTTTCTAACAAGTTTTTTTTCCAAGTTTTTATTTAAATTCCAGTTGGTTAACATATAGTGTAATGCTAGTTTCAGGGTTAGAATTTAGTGATTCATTACTTATGTACGACACCCAGGGCTCATCATAACAAGTGCCCTCCTTAATCCCCATCACTCATCCCCCACCCACTCATTACCCCTCCAGGAACTCTCAGTTAGCTCTTTATAGTTAAGAGTCTCTTTTCCCATTTGCCTCTCTCTCTCTCTCTTTTTCATATGCTCATGTTTTGTTTCTTAAATTGCACATATGAAGGAAAGCATACAGTATTTGTCTTTCTATGACTGACTTATTTTGCTTGGCATCATACTCTCTAGTTCCATCCATATGTTTGCAAATCTCAAGATTTCATTCTATTTTATGGTATATATCGCATCTTTATCCATTCATCAGTTGATGGACATTTGGGCTCTTTCCATAATTTGGCTATTGTTGAGAATGCAACTATAAGCATAAACATTGAGGTGCATGTTCCCATTCAAATCTGTATTTTTTTTTCCTTTGAGTAAATACTCAATAGTGCAATTGCTGGGCCATACGGTAGTTCTTTTTCTTTTTTAAAGGTTTATTTATTCATGAGAGACACACAGAGACAGAGAGGCAGAGACACAGGCAGAGGGAGAAGTAGGCTCCCTGTGGGGACCCCGATGTGGGACCCAATCCCAGGGATCACAACCCGAGCCAAAGGCAGACAATCAACCACTGAGACACCCAGATGCCCCCGGTAGATCTATTTTTAACTTTTTGAGGACCTGCATACTGTTTTCCACAGTGACTGCACCAGTTTGCTTTCCTGCCAACAGTATGAGGGTTCCCCACATCTTCTTCAATATCTGCTGTTTCCTGTGTTAATATTAGCTGTTCTGACAGGTGAGAAGTGGTATCTCATTATAGTTTTAATTTGTATTTCCACGATGGTCAGTGATTTTGAGCATTTTGTCACATGTCTGTTGGTCATCTGTCTGTCTTCTTTGAAAAAATGTCTATTTTGTCTTCTGCCCATTTATTAACTGAATTATTTATTTTAGGGAAGTTGAGTTTGATCAGTTCTTTATAGATTTTAGATACTAACCCTTTATCAGATATGTCATTTGCAAATATCTTCTCCTATTTGGAAGGTTGCCTTTTAGGTTTGTTTATTGTCTCCTTCGCTGTGCCAAAGCTTTTTATCTTGATGAAGTTCCAATTCTTTACTTTTGCTTTTATTTCCCTTGTCTAAGGAGACATATCTAGTGAGAACTTGCTACAGCCAATGTGAAAGAGGTTACTGCCTGTGTTCTCTTCTAGGATTTTGATAGTTTCCTATCTTACATGTAGGTCTTGCCTCTTTATTTTTGCCTCTTTATTTTTTATATAGTGTAAGAAAGTGGCCCAGCTTCAATCTTTTGCATGTTGCTATCCAATTTTCCCAACATCATTTGTTGAATGACTGTCTTTTTTCCATTGAATATTCTTTTCTGCTTTGTCGAAGATTAGTTGGCCATATAGTTGTGGGCTCGTTTCTAAGCTTTCTATTCTGTTCCATTGATCTATGTGTCCATTTTTGTGCCAGTACCACACTTGCTGACTATAGCTTTGTAATGTAGTTTGAAGTCCGGAATTGTGATACTTGCAGCTTTTCTTTTCTTTTCTTTTCCAAAATTGCTTTGGCTATTTTGAGACTTTTGTGTTTCCATACAAATTTTAGGATAGTTTGTTCTAGCTCTGTGAAAAATGCTGGTGGTATTTAAAAATATATATTTTATTTATTTATTTAAGAGAGAGAGAAAAAGCGAAAGAGTGCACATACACAAACAGGGAGGGGAGAAGCAGAGGAAGAGGGAGAAGCAGGCTCTCAGCTGAGCAGGGAGCCCAATGCAGGGCTCCATCCCTGGACCTGGGATCATGACCTAAACCAAAGGCAGATGTTTAACTGACTGAGCTACACAGGCATCCTGGTATTTTGATAGGGCTTGCATTAAGTGTGTAGATTGCTTTGGGTAGTAAGGACATTTTAACAATATTTGTTCTTTCAATCCATAAGCATGGAATGTTTTTCTGTTTCTTAATGTTATTTTCAATTTCTTCAATTTCTTCAATTTCTTTCACCAGTGTTTTACAGTTTTCAGAACACAGATCTTTTACTTCTTTGGTTAGGTTTATTTCTAGGTATCTTATGCTTTTTGGTGCAGTTGTAACTGGGATCGATTTCTTGATTTCTATTTCTGCTGCTTCATTATTGGTGTATATAAATTATTTAACTTCCTGACAGTTGTCATACATTTGTCATAATGTATCTAGTGGCCAAGAATCCCATAACCTAGTGGGAGAAATAACTTATGGATAATGCCTTGTCATATGTTCAATGATGAAACTCCAATTTTAATATTATCTGTATGATAAAACTCAACAAAAGAACATAATATACCAGAACATGTGTACCCCATTTCTTTCCCAGGAACTAACCACAAATTTTCGGTCCCTTTCCACAGATAATTTAAAGGAATTATACTTTTCTATAGAGTCTACATACTCCTTTATTTTGTTCTTTTTCTTCTTGAGGTAGGATTATCAAGTCTACACTATATAAAATTTTGTTCTGATCACCTTTTCTCCTCTCCTCTTCCCTGTATGTCCTTCTCTCAACAATTAAATTTTTATTAGGTTCATTCTTACTTAACATTAAGTTTCTACTTTAATACACTATCTTTAGAAAAGATATCTTTGAGCCTTCAGTCTAGGCCCCAAGTGATATAATCTCAACTATCTTGTTTTATTCTCCTTCATTAAACTTCTGATCCATTGTTTTTCTTTTATTTATTTAACATATTGTCTTCTAAATTATAAGCTCCATGAGGGCAGCAACCTTGCTTCTCTTATCCATTTTGGTTTCTCTGTGCCTAGTACTTTGGAGAGACACTAACCATTACCAGGGAAAGGCTACCTGGAAAAGATCCTATTTAATGTAGGGAAACACAGTTTGTTATAAACATTAGGGGTAAAAAGTTTGAATGGGACTTGATCAAGGAAAAATGAAATTTTATCTCAAGTATGTGCTTTGGCAACACGTAAACTAAAAAGAAATAAATTTAAAAAATAGATGTTCAAAACATTTCTGTAGATAGAATGAATTACTGAGTAAATACAGAAGAGATCAAACATACTTTATATTTTATTTTATTTATTTTTAAAATATTTTATTTATTTATTTATTTAATTAGTTAGTTATTTATTCATGAGAGACACAGAGAGAGAAAGAGAGAGAGAGAGAGAGAGAGAGAGAGGCAGAGGGAGAAGCAGGCTCCATGCAAGAGAGCCCGATGTGGGACTCGATCTTGGGACTCCAGGATCATGCCCTGAGCCAATGTCAGGCACTAAACTGCTGAGCCACCCAGGGATGCCCCATACTTTCTATTTTAATATTATAATTGCATAAGTCAAGAAGAAATTATTTTTGGGAAATTCATAATTTTATATAGACTTACACAGAATGAGTAGAAACTTTTTTAAAGTTTTTGTATTAAGCCCATTGGTTCCATCTCTTAGTGCTATTGATTTTTACTACTATTGAACTTTATACTTGTTCCCATTGAATCTAACCTTAGTAGAACCTAGGTTACAGGCTCTGATTTCAAATTAATTTGCACATATATCTATATATCTATATAGATATATATGAGTTATTTTAAGAGAATTGACCCATGTAATTATGGAGGTTGGCAAGTTCAAAATCTGAAATGTGGACCAGCAAGCTGGAAACCCAGGAGTGCCAATCTTACAGATGATATCTGAAGGTCATCTCCAGAGAATTATCTCTTGCTCAGGGAAAGCTGGTTTTCTTGTTCTATTCCGGTTCATCTGACTGGATGAAGTACATTCACATTATGGAGGGCAATCTGCTTTTCCCAATGTTCATGGATTTAAATGTCTACTTCATCCACAACATCTTAAAGGAACACCCAGAATAATAGTAATAGGTACCTCATGGTCTAGCCAAGTTAACACAAAATGAACTATCACCAAAAAGGGCCTTTGTAGGACACCAAGAATCATGCACAATCAGTAGGCTATTATCTGACACATATAAAGATCTTGGGAGATGTCACCATGATAATAACCATAAAAACATATTGTTTTTTTAAAAAGGTAATGATGATTATCAGTCTCTGTCTATATTTTTTCACAAAAGTGTCATGAAAAGTAAGAATTTATCTTGTATAGTAAAGGATTCTGAACATTTCTTTTGATTCACCAAGCAGTAAAATTGAGATTAGATACTTCCCCAGTTCAATATCTAAATTAAGAAAGGCATTTTCTCAATTCATCTAAATATTAGATGACATTTTAGTTGCAAATCTCAGGAGCAATAGAACTTTGCCTTGACATATACATTGTTCAACCCTGAGAAGTCTCTGAAAGAGAGGAGTAAGTAAAGGAAATAGTACAGCTTTTTATTATGATTTTGCGTGTTGTTCATCCTAAAATAGAATTCACTAGAATATAGGATTTGACTATGAAGATACTTATTTGTCTAAGGTGAACACAACTTAGAACGTAAGACCAAAGCAAGACCTAGGGCTTACTATCCCTCAAATATAATTCCATATCATAGATTTTTCAAATACTGTTTCATTGTTCTTGAGAATTGGATATATTTTGGATACATTAAAAGAAAAATTCTTTTTTGCCATTTGGAAATAGTGGCATTTAATTCAAAGGATAATAAGAATTTTACATCAATGACAATAAGAAAAATAAAGTAACATTTGAGATAGCAATATTTTATCAACCAAATACAATGATAATGATAAAAAAATTGCAAGAAGTTATTGCAAGAGCTGAATGGTCTGTTTCCACTTAATGCTAATGAGCTTGGTCCTTGCACAGATTTTGGTTTCATAGATACTGTGAGAGGTAGCATGGTTCATTTGGTTTTAAAAGCTTCAAAATGTTAAAGGGGATAAGGTCCCACCGTGGCTCAGTTGGTTAAGTCTGACTTCAGCTCAGGTCATGAAGACAGGGTCATTGGATAGAACCCCATATCAGGCTCCAGGCTCAGCAGGGAGTCTACTTCTCCCTCTGCCCCTTACCCACTTGCATGTGAGAATGGGCACACACACACTTTCTCTCTCAAATATACAAATAAAATCTTTAAAAGAAGTAAAATGTTAAAGGGTGTGAATTTAACTGAACCAAAATTTAAAGGTGATGATTTAATTCCCTAGACTACCAGTCTTTAGATGCACTAAAGTGTTATACACTTTCTGTTCTCCAGCATTTCTAGAGCATATACCAGAGACGGGACTCATGAGTTACCAGGAGGAAAGTATAAATCTGGAAGCCAGAGGGCTGACTTCACTATTAAGGTCTAAACAGTGAAGTACTGTAAAAAATGTCATTTAGAGAACAAAATATTAATTTTATTGTTGGAAGATTTGGATTTTTGCATCTTCTTCAGACCTAAGGTCAAAATGAATTTCTTTCTCCCCTTCTTGATTGGGAGCTATGCAGATGGGAAATTTTAGCATGCAGCTCAGACACTAACCTTGTCATCTGCATTAGGATCATACACTGCCTCATGCTACTGAGACAGACATCTTCAGAAAGCCCCACGAATTCAGCAACATGTAACACAAGAATTTGCACCAACAGAGGACATCAGAATGGACCGTGTTTTCTCCTATTAATAGAGTGTCAAGAAAGAATGACAATCTACATTTTATTGACGAAAAAAGACATATGAATAGAGACACAAAGGAAAACCATCCTTCATTCTTCTCTTAAGCCTGAAGGAAAAATCCATGAGTACAAATAAATAGGGGATAGATCAAATATTGTATGATAATTTTTCACTGACTGTATAATCATGTATCAAAAAATCTAATTAAAATTATTCTTAACTAAAATACATTAAACAGAAAAATATGTGTGATTTAGTGATCATTGAAAGACTGAACAAACTTAGATTCAGAGAATTTAAATTATTTTTAATTATAGCTATATAATTCAAAATACTTAATGTGTGGTGTATGTTCTGCATTTGGCTAAAGCAGAGTTGACCAGTCACATTGTATTATGTTTTCTATCAAAGTAAAAGTTATCATTCAAATCATTTTGTATTAAAATATGACATATTAGTTTAGGGGCACCTGGGTGGCTTAGTCAGTTAAGCATCTGCCTTTGACTGAGGTCATAATCTCAGGGTCCTGGGATCCAGCCCCTCATAGGGCTCCCTGCTCAGCGGGGAGCTGAGCTGCTTCTCCCTCTCCCTCTGCCCTTGCCCCTACTCATGTTCTCTCTCTTTCTCAAATAAATAAAATCTTAAAAAAAAATAATAAAATAAATTATGATATATAAGTCTAGGATTTGGACTCAAGTTCTTTGAAGAGTAATTTTCAAGTTCAAGATTAAATACCCATCTTTGTAAAAAGACAGTAAATGGATACCAAATATCAATGCAGGCATTTTTGAACTTCGAATATTTCTTACATTTTTATCCTGTTGATATACCAAGTTGGGATATGAAATATCTTATCCTTGCTGATATACTTGAGGAACTATTTCAGTTGACATTAGTTATAAATTGGCTAAATTTTACAAGTATTTTTCATATGCCTGTGATTAGCATGAAAGCATGATCCCATTGTTGAGCAAATATTAAATTTTCCAGACATTTTTATTGTTGCACAGCCAGAGTTCTCTTTGAATTATCTGCACTTAAATAAATACACATTTATATGTTAAAGCAAAAACACATATACCTAGAATTGAACTCTTGGAAGATGCAAAGGTCTTTGAGAATACATATGAGTGTTGAAAAAGGCCCTCTGGTTTCCGGATATCATCAGAACTAACTTTGAGTATATATTGTGGAGGAAAGGGAACTGCACTGAATTTCATTATTATCTGGCTATAGAATTCTTATAAATACTAGAGAGACCTATTTTGAAAAAGACAATTAGAAACTCAGAAATAATTTTAAAGTATAGGTATAAAGACACAAAATTAAAATGTAAAGCTGGTATTTTGGAATTTTAAGGCTGAAAGGGAGATTGACAAACACTTTGTTTTATAAACAGAAAATGTAAGAATTGGATAAGTGACTTCAAGTTTATACAGTCTGGATCATTTCTGAAATTAAATTAAAGAATTTAAATAGAATGTTCTTCAATGTCCATTCTGGTGGTAGGACAAGGAAGGAACAGGAACAGCTATTTAGTGCACAGCATATATAAATGAAATCCCCCTTACAGGTGCAGAGTTCTATGTGCTAGCACCTTCACCATGGTCTCTGTCTCATGATTTCTCATTTCCTTATATAAGAAATGAGGGATTGAGTGTAGTTAATTTGCTCATGTCAAATTCAGACTTGCATTATTTTTAAAAGCTATTTTCATCAGACATTAGAAGGATATTCAGAAGTTATAAAAAGGTCAAAACAATTAACTAATGCATAAGGAAACAATAGTTCATTATTATTTATTTACTTTTATTTTTAATATACAATTGACCATTGAACAACATGACTTTGAACTGTGTAAGTTCACTTACACACAGATTTTTTTCTTTCTTTTTTTTTTACTGTGCAGTACTGGAAATGTATTTTCTCTTCTTTATGATTTTTTTCATAAAACTTTTTTCCCTGGCTTAGTTTATTGGAAGAATACAGTATATAACATATATAACATACAGAATACATATTAATTGACTGTTATCAGGAAGGCTTCTGGTTTACAGTAGGTTATTAGTAAAGTTTGGGGAGAGTCAAAAGTTATTACTGGAAACACTCTTTATTCCACTTTGACATTAATAGATACTCTAACTTCATTAAGATTCATGTTTGTACAGTATACTGTTCTCAAAAAATCTCAATATATTTAAGATGAACTTCTAATATTCAGAATATACGTAGGTTCTGTTTTTTTAATCCAGTTTAAGCCTTTAATTGATATATTTAAACAATTTACATTAAATATAATTATTTAAATGATCCATGTAGGTTTTACCTATTCCTTTATTCTTTCATTTTTTTTTCAGTGCCTTCACTCACCCTTTCTTGTCTTCATTTAGTGTATTGAAATATTATTTTTTTAGAAATTTTATTTTAATGTCTCTATTTTTTACTCTATGTGTTTATATTACTTTTAGTGGCTACCTAACTTTCATAGCCTATTCAGAGTTAGTGTTTAACCACTTTAAGTAAGTGAAACACTTAAACCATATAAAACCCTCTTTTCCCCACTGCATCTATAGTTGTCATATATATAAATATATACAGTTATATATATATATATACACATATATATACAGTTTACTACATGTTGAACAACTCCCTACAATATATTATAATTTTGCTTTCAATAATCACACATTGTTATATTTTTAAATATTTACTTATTTATTTTGAGAGAGAGAGGAGAGAGCAAGAAGAGGGGTAGAGGGAGAGGGAGAGAAAGAATCTTTAAGCAGCATGGAACCCAACCCAGAGTTACGGGTCCCTGAGATTGTAACCTGAGCTGAAACCAAGAGTCAAATACTCAACTGACTGATCAACCCAGGCACTCCAATAATTACATATTTTAAAAGAATAAAGCCAAGATAATATTCTACTCTACTGACCCGAACATTTGCCTTTTCTGAAACTCATCATTTATTTAGTTTAGATTTCTCCCCTGGTCTCACATTTTTGTAGAACTTTCTTTAGTGTTTCCTTTAGAGTAGGACTTACAATGAATTTTCTTAGCTCCTCCTCATCTGAAAATATCTTAGTTGGCTTTTATTCTTGAAAGATATTTATTCTGTCGTCCCTTGAAAAGCATTGCCCACCTTCTGCTTTCCTCATTTTGTCATGTGAAGTATGTAATCATTTGAATGGCATTTCCCTTGTATAAAAATGTTTTATTCTTCATTTGCATTCAATGTATCTGTAGCTTTCAATGTAGGAAGTTTCTTTAGAATAGGAAAATTTCTCCTTCCTTACCTGTGTCTTTTTCCTCTCCTTCAAGAAGTTCAGTAACAAAAATGTTAGACCTTTGATATTTTTTCAGTGGTTCCTATTTTTTAATCATGTAATTTTTTTTATATTTCTCTGTTCTTCAGATTATATTTTTTTATATATCTCTTTTTGAGTTTACGTACCTTTTTCTTTATCACTATTCTGCTATTGAGCCTACCTTGCACATTGATTTCAGATATTTTTAAGCTTTGTCTTCTGCATTTGGTTTATTTTTGTAGAACCTATTTCTCTGATAAGAATATCTCCTTTTCTTCTTATTTTATTGTTGCCATCTCAGTCATTTTTCTAGTTTTGATTTGCCTCCCCAATTCATGTACTAGTCTTTACTCTTCAGTCTTCTGGTGATTGATTTTTTTTTAATTTTATTTTGTCTTTATGTTTTGTTCATGTTTTTTTAGATCTAATCAGTTGGAAAGATAGAATGCAGTGGAATTATTCACCATGAGCCAGCAGATGATAAAGCTTCCAATGTTTAACTTTGAAACAAGTGATCAAAAATGATAGTGGAAAAATATATATAGAAAAAAAAAACATAAAACAGTAATCATGGTATATTGACCAATTCAAGAAGTCTGATTTTTAAAAATTTTAGTCAATATATAGGTTGTGGTTAACAGATTTTATCTGACTTTTTTACCCCATTATTCTTCAGATAAGAAAATTAAGAATGAAACATTGACACTACATCAAAATTAATTCATTCAGGAATTAGGGCATTCCCTTAAGAATTTCTTCAATTAAAAAAAAAGAATTTCTTCAATTATATGTGGGTAAAGATGGCAACATTTTTAACTCAAAGGATATACATAGTGTACCTAGCAGCTTAACATAGAATATCTTAAAGCCCTGATTGGCATGACATCTAGCTTTTGGGATGGCTAAAGCAGTCAACAATATGATGCCAGAATGTTTAAAAAGAAAAAAAAAATGTATATAATGAAATGAGGAACCCAGTCTGAATTTTAAGATCAGAGTGTTTTAGGAAAAATTAGTCCATATCAATAAAAAATAAAATGGGAATACTCAAATAACTATAATTCAGGCATAAATAATATTACAAATATCCAGGCAAAAATACATTTTTTTAATGTAAAAACAAAATTAGTCTGTATCAAAAAGAGATTTGTAGGAAAATATTTAGACCAAATTTCTTTACCTAGCAAAATTGCCATTTATGTGTCAGCATAATTAATATAAGAAAATATAAAAATTCAAAGATCTTTATAAATATCCTTTATTAAAAATTGATTTGAAGTCGCATGGTAGCCAGATATCATGGCCTACAATGCCTATTGCTGAGCTAGTCATTAAAAAGAAACTTAAATAACAGAAAATAACAATTGTAATTGTAATTACACAATATTGGAGTTCTTACTACTGCTCATTATTTTTTTACTATCTCTTTTATTCCATGCACACTGGAATAAAACCAGGAACATTCCCTGGTTCCTTGAAGTAGGCATGATCATGTGAATTGTTTTGATCAGTGATATATGAACAGAGATCCAGCATACAGTTATCCATTCTTTTTCTCTTCTGCTGAACCTTTGAAGACATTTTGAGATAGTGGGGTGTTAAGATAGTGGAGCTATCTTCAACTTGGATATCCAAGTGACCATAATAAGACCAATCGGTCATAGCCATGAAGTGTGAGGGAAAAATAAATCTGTGTTGTTATTTGTAACTGAGATTTAGCGTTGCCTGTTACTTCAAAATAGTTGAACAAAGAATGATTGTTGAACACAATTTATTAGGAATGCCTTACTTAGTTCCTTCAGGCTGCTATAATGAAATATCTTAAACCTTTAGCTTATAAACAACAGAAATGTATTACTTTTTAAATATATTAAAATTAATGTAAGTAAAAATACTTAAAGTAAAATTAAAATTAATTTAAAATACATTTTGTCTGATGTTACTATAGTAATCCCAGCAAAATGACAAAAACCTTAAAAAGAAAAGCTGAGGAATTTAGGTAACCATAGGGAACTTGGAAAAGCTGTGAGACATTTTGGGAAATGTATAAGGTTACAGGGATACATAGGGTTATTTGCCTGTCCAAAAGTGTCTGCATGCCTAGAAACAATTGCGATGGCTCTAGCCTCCCCTTGGTCCTGTGGTTCTGAGCAAGCAGAAAGTGATGGTGAAGCATGAATATGACAGCCTGCCTGAGCATTGAACAAATGCCCATATAGAGTCTGTTGACCAAAGCTGGGGAGTTATTGGTTCCAGGCATGTAAGAATATCTTTGATCCATTATTAGCTGATAACTAAGCTACAATATATAGAGATTCCGTTGGCCACCCAGAATGTTGACTCTACACAGAATGTATACTCTAAAAAATGAGTTCTGCAAACTGCTAACAAAACAAAACAAATAAACAAACAAAACCAGCAGAGTCATCTCTTGGAAGGAGAGAGACCTACTATCTTAGAGCTGCCACATTATATTACTTAAAGAGTCTGGTAGTTAAGAAAAAAAACTATAAGTCATAAAAACAATAAATGGGGCAACGTAGGAAAAGAAACAGTAAGTAGCAACTGAAGATGAGGGAGAGACCTCAGGTGTTGAACTTAATAAATACTTTAAATACTTTAGATTAGCTATTTTAGATGCGCTCAAATAATTATCTTTAAATATCTTTTAATATCTTTAAATATCTTTAAATATCTTTTAATATCTTTAAAAAAAACTAGTGGAAACGTCTTTCTCCATAGAGAATAAGAATTATAAAATAAATAAAAATCCTGAGTTAAAAAAGAGTAAGAGGTATAGAAAATAAAGGACAAAGATATATAGCAGGGCCTCAGACATCTGTGGGACACCTTCAAATGTGCCTATGTATATATAGCAGCCTTTCTTTCCACATTTCTTAGTCATCCCAGTGTTTCTGGCCTCCATGATGTTTGATAAGGAATCATATTCTAAACTTATTGTGGATCCCCATTCCTCAGAGTTGATCATTTCAATAGATCTATGTCCAAATTCATTGTTTCTAGCTTCTTTATCCTGCCAGCTCAATTCTGTTGTTCATTACTTTAGTAATGCCAGATTTTTAAAATTATATGTCCAATCATTTATTGGTTGAATGCTTAAAACTGGCATATATTTGGGGCAAATCTGGACTGTATGATGTTTTAGTTGATATTTGTGAGGAGCATCATATTGTAGGGTTTCCATTCCTCGTCTTCATTTAAATATCAATGTAAAAATTACTGCACATTATACTACCCACATACATAAGGTCAAGAGGGAAATTAACTAAAAAGTATGTCTTTTTTTATTCTGGGAATATCATGTGCTTCTCACAAGACAGTTTCCCCTAGTAAATTCTGAAAACACAGATACCATTGCCAGATTTATCCTTTGTACATCTCATGAGTAGTTGAAGATTAAGGGAAAATTTATATGATCAAGAATGCCTCAGAATATATATATTTGGTGGACCATTTTTTTCCTAAAAAAGAGTACATTCTTTATGAGGGAACAAAATCAACAATGAGTATGCAATATTGTATTAAGGTCATATTGTTAACAGTAAAATAATAGGCAGTAATGAAGATCATTGCTGCTTTCTGTTAAGTGATTTTGTTACCAAGTCAATTTTAGCAAGGCTTTAGAGTAGAATTTTAATACTTTATTTCAGGTAGGCAGGTTTTGGGCATTCATTCAAAGAGTCAGCTCCTCATTAATACTGTTTTATACACGTGAATCCTAGTTACATTTTAATTCCTAATAAATTGAAAGACATATTATATTTGGAGATAAAAATACTGTTTACTTGATATCAGGCTGTATTTTCTTGATTGAGCAAATATATCATGCTGCCTTAAATCAAGTTGTTGGGGCAGCCTGGGTGGCTCAGCGGTTTAGCGCTACCTTCAGCCCAGAGTGTGATCCTGGAGTCCCAGGATTGAGTCCCATGGCAGGTTCCCTGCATGGAGCCTGCTTCTTCTTTTGCCTGTGTCCCTGCTTCTCTCTTTCTCTGTCTCTCATAAATAAATAAATAAATAAATAAATAAATAAATAAATAAATATTTTAAAAATCAAGTTGTTGATTGTCTTGGTATAAATAATTCTATTATTACATATGATGGGAGATTGTTCTTCTTTTGTCCATCATAGGACATGATTTTTCAACTCTGAAAACTCAAAGCTTTCAAAAGCTTTATTGTGGTATAATGTGTATAGAATAAATTGAACTGTTTTAAGGCTATTTTTCAATGACTTGGAAGATTTATGGAATGTGTGACTATCAATGCAATCCAATTTTGGAATATTTTCATTAGCTTAAAAACATCCCTCATGCCAACTTGTACTCAGTCAGTTCCCAACCCCCCATTTACCTTTTCTAGATATTCCATATAAAGAGGATTATACGATGTGTGACCTTTTGCATCTAACTCCTTTCACATAGCATGTTTTGAGGTTATTATTATAACATCTGTAGATCAATTTGGGGACAATTTCTATTTTAATCACTTTAAATCTTCTAATTAAATAATGTGAAATTATCCTTTACATAGATGTTTCTAATATTTTGAAGTAATATATATATTTTTAGTTTTCAGTATAAATTCTTGTACTTTTAAAAAATTATAAGAATTTTATTCTTTGTGATATTTGTATATCAGGGAATTATTTACTTTAATTTTCATATTATTCATTGATGGTATATAGAAATATAATACAATCATTCTTTAACTATTTGGTTGAATTCATGTGTGAAATCATCTGTGCCTTAGCTTTTCTATCTGGGAAGATTTTTAATTACTAAATCAGTATTTTTATTTCTTATAGATCTATTAAAATTTGAATTAGTTTCGGTAATTGGGTCTCCCTAAGAATCAAGTTTACTAATAATGCCTAATCTGTTGCCATGAAGTTGCTCATAATATTCCCTAATAATCTTTTAGCTTCTGAAGTCAGTAATAGCATCCTTTTCTTTAATCTTTCATTCCTGATTTTGCAATTTCTATTTTCTCTATATTTTTAAAATCTAACTAAAGATTTGTCAGTTTTGCTCATCTTTTCAAATAAATTTCAGCTTCAATTATTCAATGTTTTTAAATAGTTTATCAAATTTCAGTCTGATTTTAATTACTTCCTTCTTTCTCTGTGCTCTGGGTGTAGTTGGCTCTTTTTTTTGTTTGTTTCTTAAAGAAGATTTCATTATAGATATGTTATTTGTTCTATTGCTATACATACTCTACTGTATAATTTTCTTCTAAGCAGTGTTTAGCTCCATATAATTTCTTACATCGTCTTTTCATTTTCATTCAAGTCAAAATTTTTGTTAAGTCTCTTGAATTAAAAAGTAGGAAAGTTCTTTTAAATCCTCAAAAATTTAAAACACTTCCCCTAGAGTTATTTAGTAATACATTATTTAATTTATAAATAACTGGATTTTCAAATTTTTCTTCTGTTAATTTGTAGTTGATTATCACTGTACTTAGGGAACATCATTTGAAATAGTTCAATTCTTTTACATTTATTGAGTTTTTAAAAATACAATGTCATGTGCTCTGTCCTAGAGAATCTCTCATCACTTTGAAAGAATGCAAATTCTGCTGTTAGGTGAATTGTTCTGGAGATATTATTTAGTTCAGTTGGTTGGTAGTTTCCAAGTGTTCTACAAACTCATTGATTTTCTGTCTTGATAGTTCTATTCATTATTGAGTGTGGGCATTACAGTCTTCATTGTTGTTGAACTATCCACATCTTCCTTCAATTCGTCAGCTTTGATATCATATACTTGGAGCACTCTCTCTTTCAGTATACCTACATGTACATATATAGGGATATACACATATATAGGATAATGTATATATGATTACTGTGATTATTTATATAAAATTATATATATATAAATATTTATACATATACACTTCCAATGATTGGCCTCTTTATTATTACAAAATTACTAAATTTGTCTACTAATACTTTTGCCTTACTGTCTATGTTGTCTGTTAATATAAATTTTTATATTGTATGTATTATTTATACATAGTCACTTTTTGTTGAACATATCTTCAATCTATGTGTATATTTGAATATGAAGTGAGTATTTTTTCAATGAAATACAGTTGGGGGATCCCTGGGTGGCGCAGCGGTTTGGCGCCTGCCTTTGGCACAGGGCGTGATCCTGGAGACCCGGGATCGAGTCCCACACCGGGCTCCCGGTGCATGGAGCCTGCTTCTCCCTCTGCCTATGTCTCTGCCTCTCTCTCACTCTGTGTGTGACTATCATAAATAAATAAAAAAAAAATAAAAAAAAAGAAATACAGTTGGATTTTGATCTTTTAAAAAATCTCTTCTGGAAACTCTGCCTTTGAAATGGAGTGCATAATCTATTTACATTTAATGGTATCATTTAATATATTTGGGTCTAGGTCTGCCAATTTGCTCTTTGTTTTCTTTTTTTATGATGTTTTTTAAAAGATTTTATTTATTTGCTCATGAGAGACAAAGGGAGAGAGAGAGAGAGACAGGCAGAGGGAGAAGCAGGCTCCTTGCAGGGAGCCTGACATGGGACTCGATCCGGGGTCTCCAGGATCACGTCCTGGGCTGAAGGCGGCGCTAAAACGCTGAGCCACCCGGGCTGCCCCTGCTCTTTGTTTTCTATAATGTTTTGTGTCTAATGGTTTCATTGCTCCTTTAACACCTCCATTTTAAAAATATTTTCTAATGTATCATTTTAATATGTTAGTTTTTTTTTTTTATTATTCTTAAGTACTATTCTTAGTGGTTGCTCTGGGGATTATTGTATTATTAATGTATTAAAATATATTATTATAATCTACTTCTGATTAATGCTAAATTCATTCCAGTAAAATATAGAAAAGTTACTCCATCATAGATTCATTTTTCCCCTTCCAGGTGTACATAAACAGTGGATGTTGTACAATTTATTTTTTTAAGGTTTTTTTTTTTATTTATTTTTTTATTTATTATTTATGATAGTCACAGAGAGAGAGAGAGAGAGGCAGAGACACAGGCAGAGGGAGAAGCAGGCTCCATGCACCGGGAGCCCAACGTGGGATTCGATCCTGGGTCTCCAGGATCGCGCCCTGGGCCAAAGGCAGGCGCCAAACCGCTGCGCCACCCAGGGATCCCTATTTTTTTTAAGGCTTTATTTACTTATTCATAGAGACACACAGAGAGAGGCAGAGCACAGACAAAGGGAGAAGCAGGCTCCCTGTAGGGATCTCGGTGTGAGACTTGATCCCAGGAACCCTGGATTACCACCTGAGCCAAAGGCAGATGCTCAACCTCTGAGCCACCCAGGCATCCTGATGTTGTACAATTTGGAACTTTAAATTTCTTGCAGTAGTGTTTTATAGATTCAGTGCACCGGTTTTACATTCCTTTTTAAAGTGTATTTCTAAATATCTTATTTGTGATGCTCTTTTATATGGAATTTAGTTTTATTCTACTGTAGTTGTAAATATTTACTTGTTTAAGTCAGCTTTATACATTTATTAGGACTTGTTTTATAATTTAATATACAGTCCCTACTAGGGAACATGCTGTGTGCACTTGAGGAGAATGTATATTTTGCACTGGTTTTGTGGAGTACTCTATAGGTATCTGTCATATATAACTGTTTTATACTGTTTTCAAGTTCTTTATTTACTTGTCCATGTTTTGTCTAGTTGTTCCGACCATTATTGAATGAGATAATACTATCTTAAATTACATTTTTTAATTTTCTTTTTTTTTTCTTCACTTCTCTGAGTTATTGCTTCCTGTATATTTGGGCTTCATTATTGTGTTTATATATGTCTCTACATTTTATGTATTCTTGATAGACTGACTCTCTATTATTAGTAAATTTCCTCCTTTATCTCTAGTGACTTTGGTGTTGCCTTAACAGATATATTTTCAGATATTAGTATAGCTGGCCTTGTTCTTTCATGATAGGGGTTTGCATTGTACTATATATTTTTTCCATTCTTTAATGTTCAGTGTGTTTGTATCTTTTAATCTAAGCTGATAAGAGTATGGATAGCATATAGTTCATTTAATTCACACAGTCCATTCATAGATCATTTTTATATCTAGTTGAGAATCTCTATCTATTATTAGATTTCCAAACCTTTTACATTTAATGTGATTATTGAAAAGAATGGATTTATACCTGTTATTTTGCTTTTTCTTAAACTACATGTCTCATATATTTTTCACTTCTCTTTTTTTTTTCTATACTGCCATCATTTTATTAAATGGATATTTTCTAGTGTAAAATTTTAAGAGCTGTTAATTACATTTTTGAAATATTTTCTTAACGGTTGCTCTAGGATTACTACATACATCTTAAATCATTCAAATATAAGTCATACTTGTCTTAAGTCTAGTGTAATAGAGATATTGTCTTCCTGAATAGCTCTTTTCATTTCCTCTGTATCTGGTAGTACTATTGTTATGCATATTACCACTGCTTATGTTAAACACAATAGTACATAGTTATAATTATTACTTGGTATAATTTTATATTTCTGAAGAAGTGAGATAAAAAGAAGATAAAGTATTTATACATAAAAATTGCTGTAGATTCAAGTTACCATCTGTTATCATGTCCTCATTCCAAGACATTTTTATTCTCATCCATTTTTTGTGCTGTGATCATAAAATATAATACATGTCTATATATTTTAAGACCAACAATATAATCATATATATATTGTTTCATGGAATTGGCTTAAACATCTATTAACCAATAGGAGAAAGATGCTGTATTTTATATTTTTATACATAATTGCATCACCAGTGCTATTTGTTTTTTTCATTTGGATTCCAATTAGAGTCTGGTATCTCTTCCCTCCAAACTTTTTTTTTTTTTTTAACCAACATTTTATTTTATTTTTTTAAAATATTTTAATCATTTATTCATGAGAGAAACAGAGAAGGAGGCAGAGACACAGGCAGAGGGCGAATCAGGCTCCCTGGGGGAAGCACAATGCAGGACTTGATCCCAGGACCCCGGTATCGTGCACTGAGCCGAAGGTAGACCCTCCCTCAACCAGTGTGCCACCTGGGCGCCCTCTTTCCTCCATTCTTTTCTTTTTTTTTAATTGTATTTATTCATGAGAGTCACAGAGAGAGAAGCAGAGACATAGGCAGAGGAAGAAGCAGGCTCCATGCAGGGAGCCTGAAGTAGGACTTGATCCCAGGACTCCAGGATCATGCCCTGAGCCAAAGGCAGATGCTTAACCACTGAGCCACCCAAGCATCCCTCTTTCCTCTATCCTGATGAACTTCCTTTAATACTTATTGTAAGGCAGGGCTGTCAGTAACAAATCTCTTTAGTTTTTATTTATCTGTGAAAGAGTGTTTCATACTGAGGGATAATTTTGAATCACAAAACAGTATTAGGCATTTTTGCTTGTTTTTGTTTTTAATTTGAACACTTTGAAATGCTGCCCCTTTGCAGTATGACTTACATTGTTTCTGATAAAAAGTCATCTATTGCTTATATTTGGGTTCCCTTAGAGTCAATTTTCAGCTTTCAAGATTTATTCTTTTCTTTGACTTTCACCAAAATCAAAGAAAAGGGGTGCCTGGGTGGCTTGGTGGTTAGGCATCTGCCTTTGGCTTAGGTCATGATCCCAAGGTCCTGGGATGGAGCCCCATGTAGATCTCTCTGCTAAGCAGGAAGCCTGCCTTTCTCTCTCCCTCTGCCTGCCACTCCACCTGCTTGTGCTCTCTCTCTCCTTCTCTCTCTGTCAAATAAAATCTTAAAAAAAAAAAAAGTCAAAGAAAAAATTCCATTTACTAAACTGGGTTGGGTCTCTTTATATATATATCCCACTTGAAGTTTGTTGCATTCTTCAATATATGGATTGCTATTTTCTTTCAGATATGTGAAATTTTAATAAATTATTTTTTAATATTCTTTTATGTCCTTTCTCTTATCATTTATGCTATGTTCCAAATAAATTCAGTCTCCTCAGCAATATTGGGGAGGACTTTATACATGTGATCTGTCTCGCCTCCTAGAAAGAACCTGTATGCGATTGCAATGCACCCTGCACTGTTCAAAGATCAACTAATCTCAAAATCTTAAAAGTCAAAATAATAAAGTCATTTTCATTCATTCATAAGTTTTAATTGGGATATCTATTTTCTTGTTATTGAGTTTTCAGTGTTCTTTGTGTATTTTGGATAAAAGTTATTTATCAGATGTGTCAAAAATATATCACCTTTGGAGGGAGGGGCAAGATGGCAGAAGAGTAGGGTCCCCAAATCACCTGTCCCCACCAAATTACCTAGATAACCTTCAAATCATCCTGAAAATCTATGAATGTGGCCTGAGATTTAAAGAGAGAACAAGATAAGAAGCTTTTGCACAGCAAAGGATACAATCAACAAAACTAAAAGACAACCTACAGAATGGGAGAAGATATTTGCAAATGACCTATCAGATAAAGGGCTAGTTTCCAAGATCTATAAAGAACTTCTTAAACTCAACACCAAAGAAACAATCCAATCATGAAATGGGCAAAAGACATGAACAGAAATCTCACAGAGGAAGACATAGACATGGCCAACAGGCACATGAGAAAATGCTCAGCATCACTTGCCTTCAGGGAAATACAAATCAAAACCACTATGAGATACCACCTCACACCAGTGAGAATGGGGCAAATTAACAAGGCAGGAAACCACAAAATTTGGAGAGGATGTGGAGAAAAGGGAACCCTCTTACACTGTTGGTGGGAATGTGAACTGGTGCAGCCACTCTGGAAAACTGTGTGGAGGTTCCTCAATGAGTTAAAAATAGACCTGCCCTACGACCCAGCAATTGCACTGTTGGGGATTTACCCCAATGATTCAGATGCAGTGAAACGCTGAACACCTGCACCCCGATGTTTCTAGCAGCAAAGTCCACAATAGCCAAACTGTGGAAGGAGCCTCGGTGTCCATCGAAAGATGATGGATAAAGAAGCTGTGGTCTCTGTATACAGTGGAATATTACTCAGCCGTTAGAAATGACAAATACCCACCATTTGCTTCAACGTGGATGGAACTGGAGGGTATTATGCTGAGTGAAGTAAGTCAGTCAGAGAAGGACAAACATTATATGGTCTCATTTATTTGGGGAATATAAATAATGGTGAAAGAGAATAGAAGGGAAGGGAGAAGAAATGTGTGGGAAATATCAGAAAGGGAGACAGAACGTAAAGACTGCTAACTCTGGGAAACGAACTAGGGGTGGTAGAAGGGGAGGAGGGCAGGGGGTGGGAGTGAATGGGTGACGGGCACTGAGGGGGGCACTTGACCGGATGAGCACTGGGTGTTATTCTGTATGTTGGCAAATTGAACACCAGTAAAAAATAAATTTATTAAAAAAATAAATAAAGAGAGACCAGCTGCAATGCTACAGTGAGAAGAGTTTGCGCTTCTATCAAGGTAGGAAGACGGGGAAAAAGAAGTAAAGAAACAAAGGCCTCCAAGGGGGAAGGGCACCGCGAGGAGCCGGGCTGAGGCCGGGGCGAGTGTCCCCAGGACAGGAGAGCCCCGTCCCGGAGGAGCAGGAGCTGCACCGACCTTCCCGGGGGAAAGGGGCTCGCAGGGAGTTGGAGCAGGACCCAGGAGGGCGGGGATGCCCTCGGGCTGCGGGGGACACTAACAGAGCAACTGCGCCCCGGGAGAGTGCGCCGAGCTCCCTAAGGGCTGCAGCGCGCACGGCGGGACCCGGAGCAGCTCGGGGGGCTCGGGGGCGGCTCCGTGGAGGGGGCTGCGGGGCGGGAGCGCGAATCCAACACTGCAGGCCCCGGAGCACAGGGCGCCGGGACACAGCCCAGGATCCGGCCTCCCCCCGGGACAGGCAGCGGCCGGGAGGGCCCAGGACAGCGAGGACGCTCCTGCCCCAGCTGAGCAGATCAGCGGCCCCGCCCCGGAGCCTCCAGGCCCTGCAGACGGAGAGCTCTGGAGCTACTGCGGGGCTGACTCCAGGGCTCTAGAGCTGCCGCCGCCACTGCGGTTGTTCCTCCTGGGGCCTCACGGGGTAAACAACCCCCACTGAGCCCTGCACCAGGCAGGGGCAGAGCTGCTCCCCCAAGTGCTAACGCCTGAAAATCAGCACAACAGGCCCCTCCCCCAGAACACCAGCTAGAAGGATAGTTTCAGGGCAAGTCAAGAGACTTAAAGTATACAGAATCAGAAGATACTCCCCCGTGGATTTTTTGTTTTTTGTTTTTTGATTTCTGATTGCTTCCCCCACCCTTTTTTTTTCCTTTCTTTCTTTTTCTTTCTCTTTTTCTTCCCTTTTTTCTTTTTTTCTTCCTCTTTTCTTTTTTCTTTTTCTCTTTTCTTTCCTTCTTTCTCTCCTCTTTTTCTCCTTTTCCCAATGCAACTTGTTTTTGGCCAATCTTCACTGAGCAAAATGACTAGAAGGAAATCCTCACCTCAAAAGAAAGAATCAGAAACAGTCCTCTCTCCCACAGAGTTACAAAATCTGGATTACAATTCAACGTCAGAAAGCCAATTCAAAAATTTTTATTTTATTTTATTTATTTATGATAGTCACAGAGAGAGAGAGAGAGAGGCAGAGACACAGGCAGAGGGAGAAGCAGGCTCGATGCACCGGGAGCCCGACGTGGGATTCGATCCCGGGTCTCCAGGACCGCGCCCTGGGCCAAAAGCAGGCGCCAAACCACTGCGCCACCCAGGGATCCCCAGAAAGCCAATTCAGAAGTACTATTATACAGCTACTGGTGGCTCTAGAAAAAAGCATAAAGGACTCAGGAGACTTCATGACTGCAGAATTTAGATCCAATCAGGCAGAAATTAAAAATCAATTGAATGAGATGCAATCCAAACTAGAAGTCCTAACGACGAGGGTTAACGAGGTGGAAGAACAAGTGAGTGACCTAGAAGACAAGTTGATGGCAAAGAGGGAAACTGAGGAAAAAAGAGACAAACAATTAAAAGACCATGAAGACAGATTAAGGGAAATAAACGACAGCCTGAGGAAGAAAAGCCTACATTTAATTGGGGTTCCTGAGGCCGCCGAAGAAGACAGAGGGCAAGAATATGTATTTCAGGGAAATTCCCTGGAAAGCCACAAACTACCAAAATTGGAACAGGAAGAAATAGAAAACCTGAACAGGCCAATAACCAGGGAGGAAATTGAAGCAGTCATCAAAAACCTCCCAAGACACAAGAGTCCAGGGCCAGATGGCTTCCCAGGGGAATTTTATCAAACGTTTAAAGAAAAAACCATACCTATTTTCCTAAAGCTGTTTGGAAAGATAGAAAGAGATGGAGTACTTCCAAATTCGTTCTATGAGGCCAGCATCACCTTAATTCCAAAACCAGACAAAGACCCCACCAAAAAGCAGAATTACACACCAATATCCCTGATGAACATGGATGCAAAAATTCTCAACAAGATACTAGCCAATAGGATCCAACAATACCTTAAGAAAATTATTCACCATGACCAAGTAGGATTTATCCCTGGGACACAAGGCGGGTTCAACACTCGTAAAACAATCAGTGTGATTCATCATATCAGCAAGAGAAAGACCAAGAACCATATGATCTTCTCATTAGATGCAGAGAAAGCATTTGACAAAATACAGGATCCATTCCTGATCAAAACTCTTCAGAGTGTAGGGATAGAGGGAACATTCCTCAGCATCTTAAAAGCCATCTACGAAAAGCCCACAGCAAATATCATTCTCGGTGGGGAAGCACTGAGAGCCTTTCCCCTAAGATCAGGAACAAGACAGGGATGTCCACTCTCACCACTGCTATTCAATTTACTACTGGAAATCCTAGCCTCAGCAATCAGACAACAAAAAGACACTAAAGGCATTCAAATTGGCAAAGAAGTCAAACTCTCCCTCTTCACCATGACATGAAACTCTACATAGAAAACCCAAAAGCCTCCACCCCAAGATTGCTAGAACTCATACAGCAATTTGGTAGCATGGCAGGATACAAAATCAATGCCCAGAAATCAGTGGCATTTCTATACACTAACAATGAGACTGAAGAAAGAGAAATTAAGGAGTCAATCCCATTTACAATTTCACCCAAAAGCATAAGATACCTAGGAATCAACCTAACCAAAGAGGTAAGGGATCTATACCCTAAAAACTATAGAACACTTCTGAAAGAAATTGAGGAAGACACAAAGAGATGGAAAAATATTCCATGCTCATGGATTGGCAGAATTAATATTGTGAAAATGTCAATGTTACCCAGGGCAATATACACGTTTAATGCAATCCCTATCAAAATACCATGGACTTTCTTCGGAGAGTTAGAACAAATTATTTTAAGATTTGTGTGGAATCAGAAAAGACCCCGAATAGCCAGGGGAATTTTAAAAAAGAAAACCATATCTGGGGGCATCGCAATGCCAGATTTCAGGTTGTACTACAAAGCTGTGGTCATCAAGACAGTGTGGTCCTGGCACAAAAACAGACACATAGATCAATGGAACAGAATAGAGAACCCAGAAGTTGACCCCGAACTCTATGGTCAACTAATATTCGATGAAGGAGGAAAGACTCTCCATTGGAAGAAAGACAGTCTCTTCAATAAATGGTGCTGGGAAAATTGGACATCTACATGCAGAAGAATGAAACTAGACCACTCTCTTGCACCATACACAAAGATAAACTCAAAACGGACTAAAGATCTAAATGTGAGACAAGATTCCATCAAAATCCTAGAGGAGAACACAGGCAACACCCTTTTTGAACTCGGCCACAGTAACTTCTTGCAAGATACATCCACGAAGGCAAAAGAAACAAAAGCAAAAATGAACTATTGGGACTTCATCAAGATAAGAAGCTTTTGCACAGCAAAGGATACAGTCAACAAAACTAAAAGACAACCTACAGAATGGGAGAAGATATTTGCAAATGACCTATCAGATAAAGGGCTAGTTTCCAAGATCTATAAAGAACTTCTTAAACTCAACACCAAAGAAACAATCCAATCATGAAATGGGCAAAAGACATGAACAGAAATCTCACAGAGGAAGACATAGACACGGCCAACATGCATATGAGAAAATGCTCAGCATCACTTGCCATCAGGGAAATACAAATCAAAACCACAATGAGATACCACCTCACACCGGTGAGAATGGGGCAAATTAACAAGGCAGGAAACCACAAATGTTGGAGAGGATGCGGAGAAAAGGGAACCCTTTTGGTGGGAATGTGACCTGGTGCAGCCACTCTGGAAAACTGTGTGGAGGTTCTTCAAAAAGTTAAAAATAGACCTGCCCTACGACCCAGCAGTTGCACTGTTGCACTATTGGGGATTTATCCCAAAGATACAGATGCAATGAAATGCCGGGACACCTGCACCCCGATGTTTCTAGCAGCAAAGTCCACAATAGCCAAACTGTGGAAGGAGCCTTGGTGTCCATCCAAAGATGAGTGGATAAAGAAGATGTGGTCTATGTATACAATGGAATATTCCTCAGCCATTAGAAATGGCAAATACCCACCATTTGCTTCAACGTGGATGGAACTGGAGGGTATTATGCTGAGTGAAATAAGTCAATCGAAAAAGACAAACATTATATGTTCTCATTCATTTGGGGAATATAAATAATAGTGGAAGGGAATAGAAGGGAAGGGAGAAGAAATGTGTGGGAAATATCAGAAAGGGAGACAGAAGATAAAGACTCCTAACTCTGGGAAACGAACTAGGGGTGGTGGAAGGTGAGGAGGGCGGGGAGTGGGGGTGAATGGGTGACAGGCACTGAGGGGGGCACTTGACGGGATGAGCACTGCGTGTTATTCTGTATGTTGGCAAATTGAACACCAATAAAAAATAAATTTATTATTAAAAAAACAAAGTTACACTAAAAATATATATATCACCTTTGTTGAAAATCAATGGACCAGGAGTATTTCCTGCGCATCTACCCATGATTCTATTCCATCAGTTTTGACTGATCTTCTAAGTAGATTTTAACTTCTTTTATCTTTAATTGGATGCCTAATAGGGCACTTTAACTTGTGGCAAAAACAGAATTATTGTTGGTTTCTTCTACAAATCTACTCCTCTACAAGACTTCCCCATGGCTGCATATGAGGGTTACTCCTTAGTTAATTATTCAAACCAAAAAACTAAGTACTATTTTTAATCCCTCTCTGTTATCCATTAACAAACTTTCCCACTTCTACTTTCAAAATTAATCTGAAATTAGGTGATGCCTCCCCCACTTCACTATTGCAATCTTGACTTAAATAATTTTCTACTTCCCTGCACTAGAGAAATAGCTCTTCATTGTTATTCCCAAGCCCACCGTTTTACCTCCTGCAGTCCATTCCCACAGAGAAACCAGCACACTTAAACCTTTGGGGCTTTTACAGGTCTATGTTAGTGTTGAAGTCCTGTAAACTGGGTTTACAGAACAAAAAGTAGTAGGAATGAGACTAGAAGGTAAGAAGGGCAGGAAAATGAAGTTTGTTAAAGATGGAGTCCTTTTCCATTTGAATAAAGTCAAATCTATACAATGTCCAATTATGCCTTATATTATTTTACTCTTGTCAAAACTCATTTTTCTCTTAGAACCATGAGTACCTTTGGAAGTCTTGATTCCAGCTCTATGAATGGGGTATTCAGTGTCTGACCATATTTCTTGGCTGACACAGTTGTTGAATAATCTCATCAGCCTGACTTATTATTACCACTTATTATCTCCTTATTATCCTTTTAGATAACTGCTCAATCATTGATTATTTACTGATTAAAAAAATGTTTAAAAAAAGAATTCCCTCTAGATATAGAGCATTGAACAGCTCAGGTTTAAACTGTGCAGGTTCACTTCTACACTTTTTTTTTTCAATGAATACAATACAGTACTACAAATGTATTTTCTCTTCCTTATAATTTTCTTAATAACATTCTTTTCTCTAGCCTATTTATTCTAAGCATACAGTATATAATACATAAAACTTACAGAATGTGTGTTAATCAACTGTTTGTGTTATCAGTAAAGCTTCCAGTCAACAGTAGGCAATTAATCGTTAAGTTTTGAGGGAGTCAAAAAATATATGTGGATTTTTGACTGTTCAGGGAGCAAGGACCCTAACCCCTACGTTGTGCAGAGGTCAACTAATCTCGAGGCCATTAGGAGGCAACGTAATAAAGTCAGCCTCATTAATTTATAAGTTTTCATTGGGATGTCTATTTTCTTGTTATTGAATTTTGAGTTCTTTGTATTTTTTGGATACAGGTTATCATATATGTCAAAAATATATCACCTTCTTAAAAAATCCACTGATTATTTTTATTAGTATTTCTGGGCACTATATTCTGTTCTATTGTATTTGCTACTGTATTTCTGGGCTCTCTATTCTGTTCTCTCTCTCTCTCTCTCTCTCTCTCTTTTCAGCAATACTACTCTGTCTTGATTAATGTAGGTTTATAGTAAATCTTGAATTCAGGTAGTATCATTTCTCCAACTCTATTCTTCTTTTTAATATTGTATTGGTTATTCTGGGTTATGCCTTCAAAACCTCAGAATAAGTTTATCAATATCCACAAGTAACAACTTGGGTTTTTTTGTCTGATTTGCATTGAACCCATCCATCAATTTGGGAAACATAGCATCTTAATAATATTGAGTCTTTCTAATCCATGAAAATGGAATATCTGTCTACTGAGGTCTTTAGTAGAGTGTTGTAGTTTTCCTTATGTAGATCATGCACACTTAAAAATAATTATAATTAATTTGTTTTTGTTTAATGCTAATGAAATGGTATGTTTTCGATTTCTATTCCCAGTATTTTAGTGTTGGTATGTAGAAAGGCAATACTTTTTTGTACATTAATCTTGTATCCTGAAGAATTGCTGTAGTTGCTTATTAGTTCTATGAGATTTTTTGGTTGTTTTCAATCCTGGGATATTCTACATAGATAATTATGTAACAAAGACAGTTTTGTTTTTTTCCTTTTCAAATGCATATATTGGTTTTCCTTGTCTTTTTGTATTAGAAAGGAATTACATTATGATGTTGAATAAGATTACTAAGAGTGGACATTGTAGCATTGCTATTTTCCTAGTAGGAAAATATCCTTTAGCAACTTTTCCTTAGCAGGAAAGCATCTAGTTTCTCACCACTGAGTCTAATGTTAGATATAGAATTTTTGTAAATGATCTCTATTAAACTACTCTATACATAGTTTGTTGAGAGATTTTATCATGAGTGGATATTGGATTTTCTTAAATACTTTTTTGTACTTATGGACATGATTATATGGTTTTTCTTTTTTGGTCAATTAATGTGATGGATTATATTAATTGATTTTCAAAGTTAAACCTGCCTTGCATATCTAATTAATTCTACTTGGTCATGGTATACAATTATTTTCAGATATTATTTTATTTATATTTATTTATATATTATTTATATATTTTATTGAGGACTTTTGCATTTATGTTCAAGGCAAGTATAAATCTGTACTTTTTTCCTTTTTTTTCTAAATATAGCTGTATGATTTTGGTATTAGGGTAATATTGGCCTCAAAGTTAGGCAGTGTTTCCTCTGCTTATATTGTCTGAAATAGACGGTGGAGAATCAGTACTTTTACTTCCTTAAGTATTTGGTAAAACTCACCAGTAAAACATTCTGGGTCTGGTGCATGCTGTTGTGGAAAGTTAACTATTGATTCCATTCATTTAATAGATATAGATCTATTCAGATTATCTGTTTCTCCTTGTGTGAGTTTTGGTAGATTATTAATTTTGAGGACACTTTCAATTTCATCTAAATTATCCAATTGTGGATTTGGAGTTGTTCCTAATATTTCTTTACTATCCATTTATTATTCATGAAATCCATAGTGATGACTTCTCTTTCATCCCTTATATTAATTGTTTATGTCATCTTTCTTTCCTTTTTCTTTCTTTTTTTTTTTTTTTTTTTTGTTTGTTTGTTTGTTTTTTGTCTGTTTTGTTTCTGGGTCAGCTCCCTGGATAGTTGATACAATTATTCATCTTTTTAAAGAATCGATTTATGGTTTCATTGATTTTCTTTATTGGTATGTTATTTTCAATTATATTGATTTCTGCTCTAGTTTTTACTATTTCTTTTTTTTCTACTTATTTGTATTTATTTTTCTCTTTTTTTTCTAGTTTCCTAAATTGAGAATTTTTATTACTGATTTTAGATCTTTCTTCTTGTTTGTTAAATTGCATTCAATTCTATAAATTTTCTGTTAACCACTGCTCAGTGAATCTTACAAATTGTGATGAGTAGTAATTCCATTTTCATTTCCAAATTAATTTTTTAAATTTCAGGTACGTTACAAGTCCACCAAGAAGTTGGTACTCTATTAGTTAATTCTTGCTTCATAACAAATTTCTTAAAACTTAGCAGTGTAAATAATTAACGTTTATTTTCATACAGCTTCTCAGGGTCAGAAATCTGGGAGCAGTTCAGCTCAATGATTTCATCTCAAAATCTCTTAAAATATTTCAGTCTAGCTCTCAGTCTCTCATCTTAAGGCTCAATTTGGGCTAGAGAATCCTTTACCAAGTTTACTCATTTGCTTTCTGGTAGGCTTTAATTCCTTAACTGATTATGGTCAAAGGCTTCACTTCTTTGCTATATGGACAACCCCATAAAAATGCTAACAAAATGATAGATTGTTTTTCTCCTAGCAAGTCATTTGACAGAGTCCATGAGCTAAGGAGATAGCACTCAAGATAGAAACCTCAGTCTCTTAGAACTTAATCTTCAGAAGTGACATACCATTACATTTGCTATACGCCACTCATTACAGTGACCAATCCTGGTATATAATGTGGAAGAATTTGAATACAATGATGTGGACATTACCGTGGGCCACCTTGGAGGCTGGCTACCCTAGGTATCTTGGTTGTTTTTGGCCACTTTGATGAAAATGAAAATATTTGATAAGGAATTTGAGACTACCAGCTCTGTCAAGCTATGGGTGATGATGTTGTCTATAAAGAGGAAGGATGTGATGTTAAGAGGAAGTTGAGTGAGGATTTCATTTGATCAGAAAACAGTCCTGACTGAAAGTCATATTAAAGACTTTGCGGGATCCCTGGGTGGTGCAGCGGTTTGGCTCCTGCCTTTGGCCCAGGGTGCGATCCTGGAGACCCGGGATCGAATCCCACATTGGGCTCCCGGTGCATGGAGCCTGCTTCTCCCTCTGCCTGTGTCTCTGCCTCTCTCTCTCTCTCTCTCTGTATGACTATCATAAATTTAAAAAAAAAAAAAAGTTAAAGACTTTGTAGTTCACAGGAAAGAGAATCAAGTGACAAAACACAGGGATAATGAATCAAAGAATTAAATCACCTTCTGGACTGAAATCAATAGCTTCCTGGTAAACCAAATAAATGCATTTAAATGGATTTTATGCATTTATACAAGTGCATTTATACATTGGTTAATACATTGGACTGAGTGTATGGTTCCCCAAATTTATGTGTTGAAATCCTAACCCTCAATATTATGGCTTTAAGAGGGGAGACTTTACAAAATAAATTAGGTCATGAGTGTGAAGCTCTGACCAGTGGGAGTAGTGACCTTATAAAAAGGACCCCAAAGAGCTTGCTTACCTTCTTTATACCATGTGAGGGTACAATGAGAAGTCAGCTATCTACAACCTGGGAGAAGGCTTTCACCCAATCAGGCTGGCACCCAGAGTTTGGATTTCCACCTCTAGAATTGTTGGGAGATAAATTTCTATAGTTTATAACCTTTCCAATCTGTGGTACTTTGTTATAGCCACCTGAATTGACTAAAATAGAAGTTGGTAATGAGAAGCATTGGTGCTGCTGTAGCATATATGTAAAAGTGTGGAAGTGACTTTAGAAATGGGTAATGGATACAGGCTGGATATATTTTGGGATGCACATTATCAAAAACTTGAATTTCTGTGATCAGAATTTTAAAAGTAATTCTAGTGAGGGTTCAGAACAACAACAGAAAAAGGATAGCTGTAAAGAAAGCTTACATCTTCTTCAAGAATATCTAAATCATAAGCAGAATGTTCATAGAAATATGGACAGTAAAGCCCATTCTGGTGAGATCTCATAAGGAAATGATGAACATTATTGGACAATGGAGAAAATGTGACCTTTGCAAAGAGTAGCAAAGAGTTTGGTTGAGTCGTGCTCATATTGTAGTGCTTTGTGGAGAGTATACCTTGTAAATGATGAAATTGGATACTAGCTGAGGAGATTTCTGAAAGAAGTGGGGAAAGAATGGTTTGATTACTCCTGATTGCGTATAGTAAATTGTGAGAAGAGAGAAATAACTTGAAGATAGACTCATTAAGCAAAATGGAAACAGAACTTGAAGATTCAGAAAATTTCAGCCTTCCCATATTGCAAAAACTGAGAAAGTGTGTATGGAAGTGAACACAAAGGATGTACTTACTGAAACTTTGGTAAAATTAGCATGAGTAGTTACCACAGACTTAAATAGCCCTCTCAGTGGAAGCCAGGAGCTAGTTTTCAAGACAATGGAAGAACCACCAAAGAAGGTGTTAGAAATCATTATGGCTTGTCATGGCCACCACAGGCCCAGAGTGTAAGGGCCCAAGGAATTAGAGAAGTTTCAAAGAGTGGAGCCACCTCACTAGTTCAGGCAGGCAAGCATGCTCCCATTCAGTCCCTCAGGAGTGAAGCCCTCACAAAGAGCTGTAATGTCGGTTATGTATGATGGAGCCTTGGGAGCAGGACCATGTAGAGTTGCAGGATTACAACCTCAGTCAGCCTGGGAGAGCCATGGAGGTGGAATTGACATCTTTGTGGTTTCGGAGGGTAGAATATCAAGCCAAAGAGGATTATTCTTGAACCTTACAGATTAACATTTTCTCTGTTGGTTTTGAATTTACTTGGGATCCATTACTCCTTTTTTCTTACCTATTTTTCTATTTTTGCCTACTTTGTCCCATCACTGTATGTTGGAAGTACATCACCTGTTGGTTTCATACATTCACAGTTGGAAAGGACTTCCTTCAGGATGAAATGTGCCTTGAATCTCACCGATATTGGATTTAAATGACATGTTTTTTTAAAAGAGAGGGAGAGAGAAAGCATGCATGAGGAGACAGGCAGAGGGAGACAATCTTCAAGCAGACCCTCTTCTGAGTGTGGAGCCCTTTTTGGGGCTTGATCTCACAACCCATGAGAGTTAGATGCTTAACTGACTAAGCCACCCAGGCACCCGGATTTAGATGATATTTAGATGAGACTTTGGGCTTTAAAGTTGATGCTGGAACAAGTTAAGACTTTTGGGGTTGTTGGGATTAAATGAATGTGTTTTGCATATGAGAAGGACATGAATTTGCAGGAGGGCATGGTCAAAAAGCAATGGGCTGTTTTTGTCCCCCCAAAAGTCAAATGCTGAAGCTGTAGTATTTTTTTAAGTTTCAATTTTAATTTCACTTGGTTAACATACAGTATTATATTAGTTTCAGGTGTACTCCCAAAGTATTAAGATGTAGTTGGTGGATAATTAATTCATGAGGTTGGAGCCCTCATGAATGGAGTTTGTGCCCTTATAAAAGAGACCTGAGAGAACTCTCTTGCTTTTTCTCTGCCATGTGAGGACTCAATAAAATTTCTGCAGGCTACAACTGGGTTCCCAGCAGAACTCATCTCAGATTTCTAGCCCCCAAACTATGAGAAATAAATTTCTATTGTTTGTTAACCATGTAGTCTATTTTAAAATGTTTTAAAAGAATGCAAGAGGAACTTACAGATCCTCTATAATTGGTACCAATTAACACTAGATGAGGTAAAATGTAGAGTATGATTCTGAGTAAAAGGCTGTTCAGGATCTGTTGGCAGAGGAGGACTTGAAACTGTTTGTCTGTTATGGGTAAAAGTCCCATAGTGTACACTGGAAGAATTTCATTGGGAGAACTGGACAGTGATGTACAATGTATTACTATACACAAACCTATTGATTAAAAGGCAAATATAGTATAAGTTGGGGCATATGATGATGTAACTAGAAAGCATAAAAGTCATATGGTTCAAAGTAAGAGTTAATGAAGGACACCTGGGTGGCCCATTCAGTTAAGCAACTGACTTAATTTCAACTCTGGTCGTGAAGTTGAGTCCCAGGTAGGACTCTGCACTGAGCATGGAGTCATCTTGAGATTCTTTCCCTTTCTGGCTGCCTTGTCCCCCATGCTTATGCTTGTTCTTTCTCTCTCAAAAAAAGTAGTTGTTCATGAATTAAAGTTACAATGATGTTTACATCACCCATACATGGATGTATTACTAGAATAAATATGTTGTCTAAATGGAATATTATAGGAAGGGGTTTATGTGAAAACCTGATCCCTGTCTTTAGAATTGGAGAAAAGAATTCTTATGCTTATTTTGAAATTATATGAAAAAAATTATACAAGATACCTAGAGGTCAAGAACTTTTGTCTTAAATTTAAAAACATGTTGGGGATCCCTGGGTGGCTCAGTGGTTTAGTGCCTGCCTTTGGCCCAGGGCATGATCCTGGAGTCCTGGGATAGAGTCCCACATTGGGCTTCCTGCATGGAGTCTGCTTCTCCCTCTGCCGGTGTCTCTGCCTCTCTCTCTCTCTCTCTCTCTCTGTCTCTCATGAATAAATAAAATCTTAAAAATAAATAATTAATTAATTAATTTAAAAAAAAAAACATGTCAAATGCAATTATATATTAATTTATTTTTTGGTGGCCTGTGAGAAAATATGGCCTGCAAGAAAAACATCTGGATCCTAGAGCTTAGCTAGAGACCACAGAGCACTGAGTACATGCGTACCTCCCCAGTATCAGCTGGTGTGTTTAGTAAGAGCATCAACAATTCAGGCTGAGCAGCAAGATAGAAGAGATTTGTATTTTGTGACTGACTGAGCTAACACATTCTTTTTAATTTGTATCTTGCAAGAAAATCAAAGTCAGATTGAATTCATATATGATGGGCTCCAATACTTGTTTACTATACAGGGATATTTAAGTTTTCTTGCTAATGTCCACAACGTAGTATGGATGGGTCGAAATATAGTTATTATATAATGCAGGCATTTCAACCTGAATATTAAACTAAAACTGAATTTCAAATATTAATTAATCATATAACCACAAGGGAGTGTTCTTGGTCTTAAAGTTCAGATCCCTAAATGAATGTTAAAATTATGAAGAATAACAGCAGCTAGAGCCATTAGAGATTCATTGAACATTAAAAATAGGTTATTTTCTCAGCCAGCTCTGAAGTCAAAACAAGAGACATAAGATTTGAATGGGTTGTTTGATTTGTGGAGACATCACTTATCACACCTGGAATTTTTAGTAGTAGCCCCTATAACAACATTATGAGGGAAAAATGGATTTCTCTGGTGCTCTGGACAAATGTAGGCTCTTTGAGAGCCTAAAAAAGTTATTACCCAGTAAATTCATTTTGCGATTACACTACTCTGGTGTTCAAATGACATTGGAATTGTCAGCAACATATAGACAGGAGCCTTGGGCAAAAGCCCATGACTGCCAACCAGTGGTGACCATGAGGATTTTGCATTAGAAAATCACCTGAATTTGCCTGTAGGTATATTCCCACCCCCTTTTTTCAGAAGATTTTATTTATTTATTTATTTATTTATTTATTTATTTATTCATTCATTCATTCATTCATTCATTCATGAGAAACACATAGGGGCAGAGACATAGGCAGAGGGAGAAGCAGGCTCCCTGTAGGTAGTCTGATGTGGGACTTGATCCTAGGATCCCAATCCCAGGATCCCAGGATCATGACTTGAGCTAAAGACAGACACTGAACCACCATCCCAGGTATACTCCGTTTGAGAGGTAATGGCTAGCCTATAACTGAAATCCAATTGAAATTGTTTCTGTTTGGAAGGACATAAACATGTTTTAAGACCTGAAAAGCTCATCATGTCATGGGTTATGTTAGAACAACTTTCTAAAAGGGAGGAAAATGCTTCCCCCAAATAAAAATGGTGTATTCAATGACATGTATCAGGGCATCACTGGGGGTTCCCATGATTATTGAGCAGGAAGCTGCTATGCTTTTGAGCCTGACACTAGATCCCCCTGATTACTTAACTGATTCAAAGTCAAATGAACCATTTTCTACTATATACCAGAAAATGGTAAACAAATGTCATGGTTTATAGATGTCAGCTCCAAGGTAGAGAGCTGAAATTCAAACTGTAAGGCAGCTTTATTGCAATGTAAGGCAGATGTTCATTGACAGAAGGGAAAGAAGATCTCCATGGGCAGGACAAAAATAGGAGAACAGCAATCACTATGTTAGGAGATATCAGTAAGGACAATTCCTGCAGGCACCACCCTCCATTGTTTGTAGTTTATGGTCCAGAATTGGTCTGGGCAGATTTAAGATATTCTAAATTTAGACTAATCTAAGTTTGTGATGTTTCTTGCTGCAGCTGGATGAACATTGCACTAATCCTGATGTCCCTCTGTCTTTTGGTTTCCATTTGACAGATTTTATTTATTACAGAAGGCACATTTTTAGGTAGTAAGTGGGAACTATTGCCTTCTAAATACACACAAAGGAATTAGTTCAACAGAGATAGGGGCAATGTGTGACTTTAAAACTAATAAGTGATCTTTCAAGAAAGATATACAGGTATCGTAATTATAAGTATCTCCTACTTTTACAATTTATTATAGTATCCTGTGTCCTAATGCTCACCAATCACATTTGGTAGATGGAAATGATGAAGGCAAAGTGTGTGTGGTAAACGGAAGCCAATGTCATCTGTGGGATGAGTTGGAGCCCTGTGAGTCCCATAGGTCACCCAGCAGTCTGACTGATGTGTCTCTCCGGCAGTCCCCAGCTACAGGCTGCACCAAGTCCATTCCTGAAGCCATGAGCTCTTACCAATAAGTGTTGCCATAGATGAAGGCACTGAAAAGAAACATTTATTTACTTTAGCCTTTTTTTTTTTAATTGGAGTGAAATTCATATAACATAAAATTAACCATTTGAAAGTAAACTATTTGGTGGCACCCAATACCTTTATGATGTTGTGCAACCACCACCTCTATTGAGTTGAAAAGCATTTTTAACACCTCACAAGGAAACTTGGTATCATTAAACAGTCATGTTTCAATTCCTCTCACCCTTCTTAGCTCCTGGCAACCACGAATCTACTTTCTTTCTCTCTTGATTTACCTCTTCTGGACATTTCATATAACTGGAATCATGCAACATGTGTGACCTTTTGTGTCTGACTTCTTATACTTTCTATCATGGTTTTGAGGTATATCTCCTATCTGGCCCTGAATTGCATTTGCTTATTTGAAGAAAACACTGAATTCATGCCCTCAGGAGTTTGCCACTTAATAGTTGGAAAAAGTCAAGAATGATAAGTACAACTTATAAAAAGTTAAATTTATAATATGATAGAAGGTGATGATTAATATGGGAAAACCATGCCAGAGCAATTAGCAGTTATTTTGAGAGATGGTTACAGTAGGGATGGTTGTAGTAATAAGTAACTGGTCAAGTCAGAACTTAAAGAATGTGGAATTATATGAAAAAAAGAGAAAGAGGTGATGCCATTGCTTAAGTGAAGAGTGGGTGGGGATGCATTCCATACAGAATAATTAAGTCTAGGAAATGCTCTAATGTGGAAGTGTGCCTAGTATAGTCAAGAAATAGCAAGGAGGCTAGTGTGGCTGGATTCCAAAGAGCAGGTGACAGTGGTAGAAGTTGAAGGCATGGCAGTGGGGAAGTGGCACAGATCATATGCACTGGGCCATGTGTGCCATTGTTAGGGACTTATTTTTTCACTCTGGCTGAAATGAGGACACATGGGTGGATTTTGATGTGATCAGAGTTAGGCTTTAATTATGTAATTTCTCTATTACATAGATGGATTGTGGTGCTATGGTATATGTAATAATCCATAGAAGAGATGATGATACTCAAACCAGAGATAGCCTGGGGACGGTGAAGAGTGCACGTATTTTCAAGGATAGTTAATACAATATTTTGATGAATTGGGAAAAGAATGAAAATCAAGTCTGGCTTTTTTAGCCTGCACAAATGAGAAATGGAATTTATGAGGAGCGTTTGGCTCTCTAGTCACTGGAGATATAATGTGAGATGAGCGTTCTAGTCTCTTGGAAGGCTTCTGGTGGAAAACCTTAGATTTTGCTCTAAACTATGAAAAATGAAAACATGAAACTTAGGGGGGAGGATCTCATATTGAGATTGATACTGGAGGCCATGATACACATTGGGCAGGATGCACGAAGAAATTGCTTGCTGTATGTGTCCAAGGGGCCAGCACAAGACACCAAGGTGGAGTTTTGTGGATTTCCAGTTTAATTCTCTTCTTGAGGGATTAGTTCCTCAGAAAGTCCTATACCAGAGAGAAATTTTGGAGAGCATGGAAACAAAGAGCGAGGCAGGCATAGGCAGATCTTGGCACTGCTGCTCCTAGAACAAGAATTGATGAATTAATGTCCACAAACAAAATTCAGCATTGCTTATGTGTTTATAATAAGATTTTATTGTAATACAGTCATGCATTTGTTTACAATTTGTTTGTGTCTGGTTTAGTGCTATAATAGTAGAGTTAAGTGGTTGCAGCAAAGACCATATGGTGTGCAAAGCCTAAAATATTTACTATCTTGCCTTTTGCAGAAATCTTGCCCTGACTACTGCCTTTGACTATATATAAAGGGTTAAAAAAAAATTAGTTCCTTCTCCTAACTGGATGGTGTCGTGTACTTAGTGTAAATGCTTCTATTTCATTTTTTTCCTCCTTTATTTTTAGATCTATTGTCTCATGAGGACTTGCCAAACCAATCCAAGATAAAATTGCAGGTTATGTCAGAATTAACACTTGTTAATAGACCAATAACACTTGTACAAATAGTGGTCATAATCAAGCATATAGATTATAAGGCTCTGTTAGTAACTAATAATGGTTTGTTGAAAGAAATAATCTATGTCAAGGTATTTCAGGTTCATGGATGAATTTGATAAGGTTCCTGAACAAAACTATTTTTTAAATTAAAGTTGGTATAAACATAAAATAATATTTTTTGTTGATTTGTTTTAGTTTTTTTTATCTTTAGATGTGAAGAACAAATTTAAATATGAGATCTACATTGGTCAGTGCATGTCTATGATAGCAATATTTAAACAAATGGAAGAATTATATATTCGAATTGTATAAAACAATTCATTTATTATTCTTGGCTACTCAGGAAATATCTCATATAGAAAAATATGAGCTTCATAAGAAAGTATTCCAGAACTCAGAATGCACATGTTTCTGATATGTGAAAACCTTGAAAACATATTAAAGTCTCAAATACATCATAGAAAATGTTAGTCAAAGGCAAAGAATAATTTTTATTACTGTATTCTAGAATTTCAAATGTCTTTACACAGAAGATATTGGCCAGCTGTTCTTCATCTCCATAGAGAGAGGAGCAATAGAACCAGGCTTAACTAATAGCAATAAAGTTAGCAGTAAGGAGATTCTAGTAAAAGCAAGAGTGAAAACATTACAGGGCATATTAAGAAACCTTCTCTGGAGGATACTTTAGACATGGATGGATTCTTATTTGTCTGGAATGGCGAGCATGGGGCCCAAGAGAAAGTTACAGAGACGACTAGATGTATTTTCCTGTCTTGAAAGTTCTGTAGGTGACTTTAAAATTCACAATATATTTTTCAACACTTGAAACATATGGGAGCTAATTCATATAAGACATTTCATAAATCACCAATTTTAGTTTAGTATCAAAAGCTACTTTCTGTTCTTGTGCAATGACTGGGAAATTGAAAATATTTTAAAGACGCATTAGCAGATGGCTCCAAAAATTAGTTTTAGATGTTTTCACTGAAAGAGGGAGAAAAAAAAAGTGAATAGTTATTGAAGCTAGCTTTAGTGTTCACAATAATTGAGAGAAAGTGGGATCAAATGTTTTTAGGTCCCATTTTAAATTTAAATAATATTTGAAAATAAAATAAAATATATAAGTAATTTCCTATATGATGTATATATATTTTGGGGAAAATATAAAAGCATTTGATTCCCAGGGCACCTGAGTGTCTCAGTTGGTTAAGTCTCTGCCTTGAGTTCAGGTCAGGATTCCAGCCTCCAGGATTGAGTCCCCTCCCCTCCCCAGTGTTGGGCTCCCTGCTCAGTTGGGAGTCTGCTTCCCCCTCCCCCTGCTTTTGTGCCCTCTCTCCCTCTCCCTCTCAAATATACAAAATCTTTTTTTTTTTTTTTTAAGTAATTGATTGCCGGTAGAATAAGATTTGATCTAAACCAACTATTTGGATGAACTATTTAAATAGGACCCTAAACTAGAACAAAATTAAATATGCAATCAAGGGAGAAGTAAAATATCAAAGGAAATATTTTCAAAAAATAAGTGGCGAATATTTGAATTAAGGAGGAACAAGGTGGAAAGAAAAGCAAAAGATATTTAATTGGAATTAAATGTTTTTAATGCTTTTCTGTCAGAAAGGCTATTTACACTTGCGGTGCATAAACAAGTTTTGGCCTGGAGTGTCATATCAGATTTCATGTTTTGGTTCTAACACATAAAAGATTTGGATTTATGGAAGATACCTAACTGTTCAGAGCCTCTAATGTTTCATAGTGTTATTATAAACGTTAAAATAGTCAATAAATATAAAGCATTTAGGATGGTTCTGATTGTATGGAAAACATTCAGTGAATGTGGGCTGTTCAGAGTATGAGTGAAAACAATAGTGATCATAGGAGGTGTGATAGTAGTACCAATGTTGGACTGTATTTTATTTATAATATAGTAAGATCTATTGCTTTAAAAAACTTAACAAATTGCTACATTTTAAGATATATAATATAATGAGATAGTACACTAAACATAAAATAGCATATATACAGAACAATAGAAGAGAATTCAATATGAATGAAAATACGAATCACACACAACACATTATAGTATTATAGACAATGATAACAGTAGGATGTCCCAGGATTTGACATCTGTTATGACTAATGTAATTATTAAGGAATATCATTCTAACACTTTTAACTCATTCACAAAAGTAACATAAAATACAACAAAAGATCTCTTAACATAATATGAAAAGTTAAAGGTATACAGAACATACATTAAAATAAAGCAAAAAATAAATAAATTCAGTGTCATTAATATCAAAAATTTTTCTGTAAATGGAACAGTCTATCTTATAATAGCCACGTAGTAAGTGTTAGAGCCAGGATTCAAACCATGGAATTGTAACTACATAATGGATATTATTAATTACTAAACTATAATATATAGATTCCTACCTACATGTCCAGAAGAGAGGAATTGCATGAATAATTTCAAAATACTATGTTATCAACCCCAGGACAATAAGACACTGTATTTACAAGGAGATAAAACAAATTTTTGTGTTTATATAAACTGTAATGGATTTGCCTTGTAAATGCCTTTATTTCATGTTACATTAAATTAAATTATTCTATTTTCATAAAGTAAAAAAAAAAATTCCTTATATATAAAACTTGTATTTATTCTTCACAAAACTGAACCCAAAGCAAAATCATGTAGTTAGATTAGTGATGAAAAGAATATGACTTTGGAATACCATCTGTCACCGAGACAAGGTCATCACAGTTTTCTTCAAAAATAATGCCATATAAACTTGCCATAAGTATCGCTCAATTTGAAATACTGATAGATACAAAGATTATCAGATTATTGGAGAGATAGTCTCTGTGGCTTCTTTTATCACCTCAGGTGCCTGTATCTCTTAATCCCTCTCCAGCCCCTGAGAACTGTTTAGTATAACCTCCACATTAATACCCATAGCAACCATTTATTAAGTGCCAGGAAAGGCAAGTTCAACAAATACTGAACTTGTTCAGTATTTTTATTTTATTTATATTTTGAATATAATATTATATATAACAATATATATATTATAATATGTAAGTATAATATATATACTGTATACAGTATATATATATACAGTATAATATAATATACTGAAGTTGTTCAGTATTTTTCTCTAGATTAATTTGTTTTTAGACTTTATTCCCTTTTCTCCCTCAAGGATATCTCTAAGTCAATGACTCACCCTATAAATCATGACTTCACTGTCCAGCCATAATTCCAATCTCACTGTAGAAATCTACACAATATTTCTCTACTATGAGTTTTTCTCCAGAATATTTTTTAATATTTTATTTATTTATTTATTTATTCATTCATTCATTCATTCATTCATCCATTTATTAGAGAGAGAGAGAGAGTGTGTGTGTGTGTGTGTGTGTGCATGAGCTAGGGAAAGGGCAGATGGAGAGGGAGACAGACTCCCCACTGAGCAAGGAGCCTGATGTGGGACTCAATCTCAGGACCCTAGGATCATGACCTCAGTTGAAGGCAGATGCTTAACTGACCGAGCCACTCAGGTGCCACTCCAGATTATTTTAAATTCATCAAATGGTGAGTCATGGGAATTTCTCTAGTAAATAATATTAGACATTCTACCTTTTTTAAAGGCTTATTGTCTTATCCAGTTTTCTTGTTCTATCCAATTACTCAAATCAATTTTCATTCCATTCCAAGCTATCTGATGATTCTGATAATAATCATAATGTAGTTGGCAACAGCATGAAAACTGATTTTTAATATTCTATTTAAAAATGTGTACTTAAATTTTTAAGAACAAAAAGGCATACTACATCCCAAGCTAACAGATTGCCTGACCTACTCCACCTTACCAGTTTCATCAAAACTTACTTGCAGTCTGCTACTATGATGAAAATGTTTATTTTAAAAAATAATGATTTGAGAAAAAATTTTCATATTTGGATCATGGCCTTGAGATAGTTAATTTTCTTTTTGAAAATATTCTACTATCCAAATAGGACTGTCTCATCCACGCAGTCTGCATCGTGCCGTTTGGAAGTCAAAGGAGGCAATCTCAGAGTAGGCTTCAGTCTGAATTAAGTGCTTGACTTTTATGTATTTTGAAAAAGCACATAGATGTAAGCGTCAGTATTAAAGCTACTAAATTGGGAAAACAGTGAGGTAGGTCTGTAATTGCCAGAGATTGATCTGCCTATTACAATTAAAATAAATAATTTTGTCCCATATATGTTGCTATATATTGTTGGGTCTATAGATGTGAATATATGGGACTTTAAAATCTTGCAGTGACATGCGAATATTTTATCATTCTCTGAGTAATTGCTGGGCAGCTACACGCAGCCAGTTGGGGTACTGTCATTTTACGACATACAGATGTTGGTGTAAGTCCTCCGCCTGCAGAGCTGTGAAGGCAGCAGGAGCTTATGGACACTGCAGCTTGCCCTGCCTGCAGCAGCTCCTCTGGCCATTTTAGACCTGGCGCTGATGGGTTTCTGAGGGAGTGACATTCATATGCCCTTGAGCAAAAACACATCATCCAGTCTGAGGAATGTAAAATCTGAACACTTTAAAGGCGAAATCTAAGATCTTTTTTAAAAGTAGCAATTTAAAATTTTTCTTCTTCCCCAAACTATTAATATGAAAACTGAGACAACTTCCTTTAATCTGTATTTCATGTAGCAACATGAAAGACATTTTTAATCTTGACTTTATTAATTCTCTAGATATAAACATCTGATGCAAAGTGAACTTTCTAAAGGCTTAATACAGAATACATTACTCAATTCTTCCTTTTCCTTCACATTGACTCCTATTCACAACAACCATATTATTAAAAAAAAAAAAAAGTCAATGAAAATACTGCATCCCTTGCTTCTCAAATCCAGCATTTACTCCTCACATGTGCTCTGGAATTCCTGTGCTGCAGTGTGAATTTATACAGGGTTTTCCTTAACCTCCAAGACACTCACAGATACATTGGTTCAATCTTGAATACTTCCAGGAAATTTTGCTTATAAAAGAGTTATTCTCGTTCATAGAAGAGGACCTACAAATAGATAAATATAGTTCAATCTCATGATATGTAATTGGTAAGATATTTTAAATGAAAGTTAAACAAAAGTGGTTATTGGTAATTTTCTAATAGCTTGCAAAAAGAATAAAAAGATGCAGAATACTCATTCTGGCCAGAAATAGGCATTCTCATTTATTATTGGTGGGAGTATAATTCATCAAAACCTTTTTTAGAGACAATTTAGGAATAATAATCAAAACTGCAAAATATATTAAACTCCAACAATTCTCCCTCAAGAGAATAACTCATGTATATTGTTCATTAAAGCCTGGTTTATAATAATGAAATGTTTGAAAAAACTCAAATAGTCAGGTTTAGGGAATTGGATAAAACAATTTATGTACCTTCTATACAATAAACTGTTGAGCATATAATATTAAAAGGAAAGACATTCTCTGTATAGCTCTGCTTAAAGAAATCACCAAAGAAAATTAGAGTCTTTTTGTGTTATAATTATGATTCTTCTGTATTTTACACACACACACACACACACACACACACACACATACACAGACACTTCGGTGGAAAATTATATCCCCAGATATGCACAGCAAATATACTGAGGTGGAGGTAGGAAGCTTTCCTTTTCAAATTTTATTCTATTTTTGAATTTAAAAAATAGGTATCAATGTTCTAATGTTAAAATATATTTTTTAAAACACAAAATAACAAGAATATGTCAGAATATAACATTTACATAATTTGAAGACTGAATCTTAAGAAAATCATGTAAAAGATGCAGATGTTCAGTGCACCATGAGTTTGGCCACGTTAGTTCAGTCTATGATTTACTAATAAAAATAAGTATGATGAATCAGCTTCCAATTTAAAAGTTTCCTTGCATTGTCTGTTTCGTTCCTCATTCAAGCTGAGGCTTAAGAATGGTTTGGGGGGAAGAAAAGGAGAATAAAAGAAACAGAAAATATGGTGACATGATTTGGCTGGATTGGAATCTTGACTTTCTGAATCCAAGGTCAAGTTCTTCTCACCAGGACTTAATCTGAAACATTTTATCTCTTTAAGGATATGAGGAGAGGATCATACTTTGTATTTTAATTTTACAATCTTGTACAAGAGTTAATGAAGTAGGCAGCAATAGTTGATAGTGCCTTATAAACATATTCTCATATTATCATGTCCCTGGTTCTAAATGGCCCAGAGAAGTGAGGTTGACTAGGATCTAAGGACCTTTATGATGGTCAAAATGCAAATCTGGAATCAAGGTACAATATCTGGATGTTCTCAGGTCCAAGATTCAAAAAAAAAAATAATTTTGGATATGTTTGTTTTATGTAGGCACATACAGCCCTTTTGTAAGTGAATTGATAATATAGTAAACTCAAGTCAAGGAAGATTTCTTGTTTTCCTTTCTGCTTATGTACAGACAATGGGACAGCTTAAGCCACAAACCTTTGACCTGTCAGAACTGGGAATTAATTATTTTAGCTGCAAACTGTTCCCCATCTGAAATGTAATATGGTGATAGTTCATAAATGTTTTGGCAAAATGAAATACAAATACAATACTTAAAGTATAGCCTTCTGTTTTTGACAATGTAGCTAAGGATTTTATGTGACAAGATGTGTCTATTCATGTAATAATCTCCTAAATTTTATTGATAGACCCAAGCATTCCTAAAAATCTTTGCAACACAATATATTGTGTTAAAAATGTTATTTTACTGATATATATTTATATATATTTCATTTTGTTAATATCTCAAACTTCCATGCTGACCATCCACAGATTTGAAGAATTTTAAGTGTCCTGAAGTAATGTTCTTTAAGAATCATATGGTGGTCCATTTTTATTTTGATCTGTATCCTTTGTAAATGTAAAGACTTCTTTTATTGACAATAAGCATTTCTTTCTTGTCTGAAGAACCTTCATATTTTTTTCTCATTATCTAGTCTCATAATAAATTCAATCTTACTAATAATGGTTAACTTTATTTCAAATTTTAGGCCTGTAACATATTTCTTTTTATTAAAAACAAAACGAAACAGAACCATCCTGAAAGGATTTTCAGTATGATGGGTAAGCACAAACTCCCACATTTTTGCATAATTGTTTTTAGAAATAAACTGCAAATAATGCCTTTTTGTTAATCTTAAAGAGTTATAGCCTAAGTATGTCATCCATGAATAAGATGGGGTAGATGGTATCTTGGAGATGATATTTTAAAAAGACAAAATACCAACAAATCTAGAAAAGAAGTAGTTAGTATTATATATTATATGCATTGATGGGAGAGAAACCTAGATTATTATAAAAATAAATAAAAACATTTTGAAGTTTTTCTTAAGGGTAGAGTGGGGAGTCTGCTTAAGATTCTCTCTCCCTCCCTCTCTCTCTGCCCCTTCTCATGCTCAACTAGATGAGTAAATCTTTTAAAAAGATCTAGATTGGAAAATAGGACATTTGAAAAAGGATATTGTGTATTAGCAGAGAGAGAGAGAGAGAGATCTTTGCAAATAATCTAGTTAACAGTTGGATGTGAGTACCTGGTGCTCAGGTAATAGTCACCACAGTGAAAGGCATTAAAAATAAAATAAAATGTGGAACCATATAAGAAGAAAAACATTTCTGGGGAAAAAGTATATTCTGAAGAGCAAAAGATAGATCACTGGAGCATACCGATTCCTACATATTAAGTAGTTGGTAAGAAATCTATCATGTAGCTGATAAAGGGTTATGAACACATAAAAAGAGTAATTAATAAAGAAAATAAAAATAAAGAGAAAGATGGGACGGTATCTTAGAAGTCATAAAAAAAAAAGAGTAGTCAACAGTGTCATGTTCTGATGAAAGATCATGAAAATTAGCAAGAATAGGTTATTTAGAGATATTCACATAGGCTCTCAGCTATGAAATTCGCCCACTGTTATTTTAAGTAACTTTACCATAAAAGACAAAAAAACAAACAAACCCTCCAAAAGAGGGATAAGCTAGAGAAGAACATGAAATAAAAGGATTAACTTTTGCAAATGTATGACTACATGGCAATTTACATCATAAAGAAATGGCATGATTTTAAAAGATGAAAGCAAGAGGATCAATATATCCATTGAGTAAAAATCTAAGAAATATCAAATCATATCAATATCTGAAAAAATGCACTCATTACAGAGAGTCAATTGATCTAGCAGATATTTTCATCTGGAAGATATTTCTGATTTTTAAGATTTCAGCCTAGTTTTGCCTTGCAAACATAGCTACCGAGAATTTGGAAGACAGACTATAAAACTTGGATACACCCTCATGAAGCTAGTACTACACAAAGCTGGCACCAAAAAGAACTAAAATAAATGACAAGAGTAAATGAAAAAAATACTAGAAACAATAAGGGAAATTTTCTATCTTGAATTTGGCACAGGATGGAGGAGAATATATTTACCCTGAGCATTTGTAACCATAAGTTAGTCTCCATGAAATTTTTGTTGCAAATTCATGTGACTAGCATGGCCCATTAAACTTCAGTAAAACATTCAATATCAATTTTTTTCCAGGTTGGGAATATTCCTGTGGAGAAATTCAATTGTACTCTTTTCCTCAAAATTATAATTATGGAAAGAAGACAACATGAGTTTGAGAAAAACAAACTCAGAAACTAAAATCTGCATCATTTTATTAAACATTGTAAAACATGAGGAAGAAATTATAAAAGTATAAAGACTTACTATACATAGAAAAACGAATGTATGTTTTGGAAATGATGTGTTTCCCAGTGGCATTAAAAATTCAGTGACACTTTAAACTGCAATTTAGATAGTATGGAAAATAAAATTTGTGGACTGGAAAATGAATCCAAACAAACTATCCATGTAGATTTAGAGTTGGCAAACGTTTTCAGTAGTCTTCCTTCTCTCCTCCTCCTCCATTTTTTATTTTTTCTCTTCCTTCCTTTCGTAAAATAGAACTTTTTTTTTTTTTTAAGATTTATTCATTTATGTTTGAGGGAGGGGGAACATGACTAGGGTGGTGGGTGAGGGAGAGAATCTTAAGCAGATTCCATGCCCAGTGCAGACTCAATATGGAACTCGATCCCACAACCCATGAGATCATGACCTGAGCTGAAACCAACAGTCAGACACTTTATGGACTGAACCACCCGGGCACCCCAAAGGAGAATATTTATTTATTTATTTATTTATTTATTTATTTATTTATTTATTTATTTAAATTTTTACTTATTTATTCATGAAAGCCAGATGTGGGACTTGATCCCAGGGCCTCGGATCACACCCTGAGCAGAAAGCAGACACTCAACTGAGCCCTGAGCCACCCAGGCATCCCAAAAGAGAACTTTTAATAGATGTCATGAAAACATCTTTCATAGAAATTTTCTGTGACCATAGAAAAATGCAAAAAAAAAAAAAAAAAGAATGTGAGTTAAAATAATTTTTAGGCAAAACAGACAAGGCTTATGAATAAAGGAAATCCTACAGACTAATAACTCAGGAATTCCTCTTAGATGGAAGGTTTGAGAACAAAGGCAGTAATAAGTATGTGGATAAATCCAAATAGATACATTTAAAAACAGTCATAATGCCTAACAATAGACAATAGTGTCTGATGTATGGGGAACATTGCTAAAAAAATACTACAAATGATAATATATAATTATATAAGACTGCTGAGTATTTTTAAAATATTCTATTTTATTGTTTGAGAGCTGATGACATTTATCATAGACTGGCTTCAAATTAAAGATTTTAACAATGTAGCTGAATTTAAGATTTTTATGTATTTCTTTTTTATTTGTATGTATTTTAACTGTATTTGTATACACCAACAAATGAGTACATTTAATATAAAAATTACTCTTTATAAAAGTAATTTTGGGAGCCTAGGAGGCTCAGTCAGTTAAGCATCTGCTTTCAGCTCAAGTAATGATCTAAAGGTTGTGGATGGAGCACAGTATTGGGCTCTCTGCTCAGTGGGAAGTCTGCTTAAAGATTCTCTCTCTCCCCCTCCCTCTGCCCCTCCTCTTTCTCCCCCCCTCTCAAAATCAATAAGTAAATCTTTAAAAAGATCTGCTTAACCACCCCCCTCTCTCAAATAAGTAAACAAAATCTTAAATAGTAAAATATGTAATATAATTACATGCTAGTCTTTATGAAAAAGATGATATAACATCATATATATATAAAATAAAATATAATTTATGTCTTAAATATGTAAATTCTATTAAAGTTGACCCACAGAGTCAATATCATTCCAAATAAACCCCCACAGATTTACCTTTTAAGACCTGGATAAATATTTTCTAATTTTTCCATTGAAGAATGAAGGCGCAAGAACAACAAAAACACTTTGTTGACAAAGAATGATATAGAGGAAGTAACACCTGTTACAGAGATATTTTTTTAAATGTACAGTATTTAAACATCTTTTTAAATCAGGTAGATCTACAATTTGACTAACTAAATACGATTTAAACTCTGGAAACAACTCTATCCAAACAGAGGTCACTTGTTATAAGGCAGAAATGGCATTGCACGTAGATGGGAAAAGGATGGATTATTAAATGAATGTTTCTGGGAAAATTTGTCATCTATGAGGGAAGAAAGTGAAAATGGATCACTCCTTCCCTCTTCATCTTGTACCACACAGTAAATGGTGTATTAGGCTGCTCAGCAAGGAGTCTGCTTCTTCCCCTCCCTTGACCCCTCCCCACCCTTCTTGCTCTTTATCGCTCTCTCTCAAATAAATAGATAAAATCTTTTTAAGAAAATCTTGTAGGTCATGTATATAAGTTTAAAAGCTTGTACATATAAAATATAATCTGTATGCACATACACAGTTTGGGGAGATAGGTTTAGGTGTTAAGATGTAAAGATAATGAAGGTCAACAATATGGTTAATGCTGGTGGGTAAGAGGAAAGGTTATTAAATACTAGAAGGTCAAAGGAGGTTGTCTCGGGACTTGGTATCCAAAGAGTCATACTTCTACTGGCAAAATCAGCTCCATTTGTAGAGTCACTGGAAGCATCTCAGCCTCTGCCCCAGACTACTGAATCACGACCTATATTTTTAAAAAATCTCTTTGTACACATTTAAGTCTGGAAAGCAATCGCATTAAAGTACCAATTCAGTTATTTTTATTAACCTGACCATTGCCTGTGCTAATGTTCACTTTATGATTATTTTAAAGTGTTTGTGAGCCTTTTTTTTCCTTTGTAAATCACATACCTGTTAATTTCCAGTTTCCAAGTTTATGAATAATGACACTTGGCTTAATAATTGCATTACATCTATCAAGGCACATGTGGGGACTCTTTCCACATTCTGGAATAATTCCATTGTTTCAAAAAATTATTTCAACTTCTAGTAATGAAGTTTTATATAATGAAGATTTAGTGCAGGCATTTATATATATATATATATTCTTACAAATGATTAAATCATATTTATGTATCTAGTATTTTCCTATTCAAGCATTTCTAGCTTCTTTATCTTATACTTTTCTTGCTTTTCATTAAAATATAGTGCATAGATTAAAATAATTTAAGAATAATATAAGATTAGAAGCTTTAATAAATTGACCATTCTGATATCATTGTGACCTTTCTCGACCCTTATAGAATTTCATTATTCATAGTAAACTTCTAAATATAGTCTTCAAATCCTTTAAAATATGACTGCAACTTCTATTTTTGGCTTTATGTCCTCTATCTGGAGAAAAATACCCCATATCTTGAATAAAACATTAAAATTCACGTACATATTCTGAGTTACTTGCCTCTGCCCCTGGATTATTTTTTCTATCCACTCTCTCACCATGTAATCATCCATCTCCCTAGCTCTCCACTCTCTACCCAAGACCTACCCCTGGCTCCTGTCCCCAGCCTCTGTGGGTACCTCCATTCAAAAATAAATTATCTTCCTATGTGCTTTTACCAATACTGTGATTATATCTCTTTCAGCATTTACAAATCATGTCTTAACATTATTGAATGTGTGTTATTCCATATCATAAAATTCTTGAGGAAAGGGACCACATTTTACTCATTTTTATAACCTCATTATACCTACTGTGCCTTGTAAATTTTTTAATACATTCCAGCATACATTTTTGCTGATGAAACACCACAAATTCTTTATCTAATATATAATCGGAGACAATAAGAAATGCATCGTTCTGTTTGGCATAGGACATTTGTTTTCTTGGCTTTCTAATTTTATGATTTGGGTTTTACATAAGAGAAAAAAAGTCATCACTTTGCTTAGTGTAACACAATGTTTACGCAGAAAAATGCTCCTCTGTTTCTGTCCTTGATCCTCAGTGCTTCTAAGAACTGCATGTCCATGCACAAAGGTTATAATTGACTAAAGGGGAGAAAGCATGATCTCTAGTATTAAATGATCTTATTCATCTTAAAACAAAGAACATAAATAGTATTTATAATATTCCCATTTGCATCAATGAAGGGTCAAAATATAACAATGCATTCGCATCGTTCAGTCATCCCTCTGCTAATCAAGAGAGCCATAAAATTTCAGAAAGTCTATTGATGGTCTTCAGAATGAGTTCAGTTAATAGCAAGAGTTTATAGCAAGAAATTGGAGGACTGGAGATGGAAGAGGTCAGCTCTGTCTTCCTGCTCCCTCCCATCTTCAGGACCGTGGCTCTGTAGTAGCATAACCCCAAGACTGAGGTCCCGCTCAGAGGCTCCTTTTATCTGTGCACATTATTTTATTATTTAATACTTCAGCCCTAGAGGTGGCAACAGCTTGGTGTTACTAGTCTCACTGTGTCATTTAACCCCACTCATTCCCTTAAATCTGCTCACACATATGAATTCAAGAGTGTCCATACATCATGTTTATATAATTCTAAGTATCACCATCTGTTCAGGGTCGATTGACATAAGGACCGTGTATCATCTGAGCCTCAGCTGATTTTAAATTATATGTTAGAAGGCTCAGAGACGTAATCCACATGGAGCCAGAATTCATAAGTTGCTATATTAATGCTGCTAAGTATTTTTAAACTTCTTAAAGTCAAAAAGAATACTTAAAGAAACCCTATGTCTGGCTGATTATTACATTGGTAGGGACTTTTTGATATTACGATGTTCTTATTGAAAAGTGCAACTTTAAAAATGACAACATTTTGCTCTTCAAATATAGTCTACCATGATTATGATAAAACGGGAAGGAAAAAAAACAACCTAAAAACAAAACAAAAAAATTGTGTCAGCATAGAATTCTTTCCTACTGAAAGGACAGAAACCCTGAAGGCAAATATTAGCCTTGATACTGTCTCTAAGTGTGGTATATTTTCTCTTAGTTTTAGTCCTTGGAGTTCATTTGTATTTTGTCAGCAGAATTATAGATTTTTAAAGGGTTTTTCTTGAATTGCATTTTATCAATCATTTAATACTTTTGATTGGGAAAGTCTTATATAATGTCTGCTAGATCCTATGCTTTTAGAATTAGAAAGTGACTATTAGTTTTTCACCTTTGTATTTCCCAGGGAAAGCCTATAATAAACACTCATTAGATAGGCTACGTGAATGCCTGTACAAGGAACCTGTATATGGTTAATGTCATAATCCTTAAGTGATTTTTTAAATGTCTTACTGAAGTTACATCTTTGCCTATGTGTGATACCCTAAACACCATAAGAAAATGCTACTGAGATTTCTGAGCCTCTGTCCATTCTCATCAGAGTAAGAATTGAATAACTCAGAGAACACTAACCAACCCCTATAGCTATCATCTTAAAAGAAGAATAAAAGATTGTTGTGGATTTCTCAAGCCAGTACTTATTAGGAGCTTCCCATTATGCAAGAAAAGAGGTAGGATTTCTAGACTTCACTTAGACATGCTTCAAAGAGACAAAGGGAGGGTGAAGAATAATTTCCATAAGTGCTTCCTTAAGCATAGTTTGTAGGCTTGGCTTCTCATAGCTGCTACTCAGTTATGGACAGAGCACAAAAGCAGTGATTTATGTCAAATAGTGATCTATCTCTATCATCTTAAGTAAAAATGAGTACCTGATTAACTTTTTAAGATTTCTGATGCAAAATCACAGCATGCTTTTTAGATTTTGAATAATTGACATATTTCTGAGCTTATCATAAATTACTGGCAGATGAACATTATGGCTATTATTGTGAAAAACGTATTGTCCATTTGAAATACTTTATATTTCAATTGAGTTAATAAAGTAGTCTTATTCAGAATATTTGGCAAAGGGGAAAAACGTGTACCATTGCCACACATGATAACTTTTTAAAAAGTTAAATAAAATAAAGCTTTCGGCCTGAGGCAAAATAATGGCAAATTTCCAGATGAAAGGTGATATATTCTTCGTTCTGAGAACATGGAAATAGAGATATAAAAGAAGATCATTTTGCAGCTGTAACTATACCTGTCACTGCACATGACAGATATAATGAGTGTGGCTCCCCCGGGTTCCAGGGAATATGAAAAGGGAACCTCAGGAGATCTTATCATTTACAAGAAACTTAAAAGGCTGACAGGTATTTTTATTGGATGTGTGTAATTGTATTGCTCCATTATGATTTTCCATTCAGTGTTGTTAGCATTAATAATGCCATTTATTGTAAACAATGCTTCAAAGCAATGTATTCATTAGTAATATAACGAGAACTACACATATGAGCCATACATGTCATTTAAAAATTTCTAGTAGCTACACACACACACACACACACACACACACACACAAACCTACAAAGAAGAAAAAATTAATTCTACTAATATAATGTCCCATACAATGTTAATTATTCGGCTGGTATTGGTATAGATATTTTTTGCCATTATTTGGAGGGAACCATTAAGAAAATAAACCCTGAAACTAAAAACAGGTGAAGAGGAAACCTACTTTAAGACAAAAGATAAAATATTTATTAAATCTACACCTATCTTTGGTTCACTATAAGTGAAAATATTAATATGCAAATTAGAGAAATTAATGAGCATACACCTAGAAGAATAAGCAAATATCTTTGTGAAGATGCTCATTTAATCATTTTCAGTAATTTGATTATTTCTGTAGAAAATTATATCAGATATTCATATATCAACCCAAATCAAAATGAAGTCATTTAACCCAGAGAATTCATGTTCTCAAGAAAGAAGCTGTGTCCAAGTATTTTAGGATAGATTAATTAAGGAAATCAATTAATAGAAATGATATTGTTGGGATGCCTGGGAGACTCAGTGGTTAATCATCTGCCTTTGGCCCAGGGCGTGATCCTGGAGACCCAGGATCGAGTCCCACGTCGGGCTCCCGGTGCATGGAACCTGCTTCTCCCTCTGCCTGTGTCTCTACCTCTCTGTCTCTCTGTTTCTCATGAATAAATAAATAAAATCTTTTAAAAAATGATATTGTTTATTTTATCTTCTCACTTTAGTAGACATCTTCTTCTTAACTATAATGTAATTCCAATTTCATTACAATTTAAGGGTTTAAGTATTCAGGTCATCCAGTTTGGTTTTATGAGTTACCTAAAATACCACTGTATTTATTTAAATACTGGTGTCGGTATATATGACTGAGATGTTTTTTCCCCAAATTTTCTGCCCTCTGTCTAAATTACCTTATAAAGTGAATAAAGCACATCTTAATGAATGCAAATAAAAATAAAGAGAATTCCATACACAGCCAATATTGTATCCCTCTTTTTAAAAATTAGACAAGGACAGAAAGGAGTTAAAGCACGTTCTTACTAGGCAAGTGTTGATAGAAACAAGAAACCACTCACAGAGCCCTGGGTGACAAGCAAGAAGGAAATCAGTAAACCTTCACTCATCATAATCTTAACCATTATTGATCATAACCTACCTGTAAATTAAGGCTTCTGAGACTCTGTCAAAACATATCATTCAAATAGTTAAAAGAAACTTTACCAATTTGAACAGGAACCCTATGCAATCATTTATATATTTAAAAGGAAAAAAATGTAGTGAAAAGTTCCAAAGTTTTGATGAACACAGTGGAGACTGATTATTCTTGCCTTCATTAAAAGTATTCCAAATCAAGAGAAGATGTGCCTTGGGAAACTATTCATTATTAGAGGCTTTATTTACTTTCCCATTGGGAAGCTGTAGGATATTCAGTGAAGCAAAGAAAGAAAGATGGAGATTTTCAGGGAGAAACATAAAAGGTATGCTTTTGATTAAGTATACAATAAAATACTTTAAAATGATACATTTTTAATTTTAGAAATGTTTTCTCTAATTAATATATCTGAATAAAGTCGTCTCAGGAAAATTAATATAGGAAGGATACTATTTTTAAATGTCAAATAAATTATAACAAGTCCAAAATTCTGATGACACTATTAAAATATACATATGTTCCCAATGAAGTAATGCTTTAACAGTGTTGTTGAAAAAAACATATTTATGAAACCAGGAAACATATACTTAGATAAAATAAAACAGTACTTTTTTTAAGTCACAAACTAATGTTTTGAGTTTAAAAAGTGCATTTGATACATTCAACTTTCTCTCAGGAACTTGTAAAAAGGTCAGTTAGTTGTGGACTATGCAATAAGCATAATTTTATAGGCTGTATAAAACATTATTTGGAAAAACTGTCTGCTTAAGTGGTGTTTGCCTGTCTGAATTGATTTGCTTCAACATATCAGTGCTTAATTCTGCATTTCAATATTTATACTGAGAATTAAAGTATATGATCATCATCCTAAAGAATAGCTTTATTTGTTTGATTTTTATGAACTGTGTTATACAGTATTGAAGAACATTAAAAGCATTTTATCTTTTCATATATTAAGGTAGAGAACTATTACTTAATATTTGTAGCTCATATACTGGGATGGGACAAGATATATAGTGCATGATAAGATTTAGCTATTTTTATACATAAGTTCATGTAGTAATAATTACTACATTTAAATCAAATTATTATTTTTTGTTTTATTTTGTAAGAAATGTGTTGCTGCAATATTTTTGATCATATTCAAGAGTATCCCTATCATTTTCTCTCATATTTTTGTGTCTGTCTTTATCCTGTTTTCGCACAGCTCCTACTAACAACCTGAACAAAGTAATCAGGTTGATGTAATAATGGAGGATATTGAATTTACTGCATTGATTATCACTGCATTCAATAATAATTTGTTGAAGCCTGGGCATACCGTTTTGGAGCATGTATGGGAATAGAATTAATGCCATGTATTTAAGGACCTTATAGGTTTATAAGGGGGCTCTTTAATAGGAGGTGAGGCTTATACTCTTTATCACGTAGTGCAAATGCAAAATCCATAATAGAAAATATGTTTCAACATTTTTTATTTTTATTTAAAAATATTACAAAGTGTGTTTGAAAAATAAATATATCTATATTATTTTTTATGTTGCTAAAAATACAAGAAGTTTATGTCAGCAACTGGTTAATCTTTAATTTCTCTTTTAAAATCTTTTGTTGCCATCCCAACTTAATAAGAGAAGTGATGGAAATATATACATGGCACTTAAATGTACTTCGCTTAGACTTTAATCTCATTATTCTTCTAAAACAATCTTTAAAGGTTGCCAGTGATCTCCACATTGCTGAATAGAATGGTCAGTTCTTGGTTCTCATCCTACTGGTAGCATTTGACCATGTGTCTGTCACTCTTCTCCTCAAAACACTTTGTTCACTGACTTTTCAGTATCCAGATTTTCTTGACTTCCCCTGGTATTTTACCAGTTGGTGTTTTCCATTTTTCTTTCATTCCCAAGGCTTATTTCTGCATATGCTTCTGTTCTCTGTCTGCACTGATTCTAGGTAATCTGTCTAGGTTTAGTAATCTGTCTAGGTTTATGGCTTTTAATATAATATATAGGATGACAACTCCCAATATATAACTCAAAGTCACATAGGTTTCCCAAATTCTAGGCCTGTGTATGCAGGTACATTCTTGACATCTCCCCATGGTTGTCTAGTAACAAATCAAAAAACAAACAAAAATCCCTACTTGAACTCCCATTCTTCTTCTTTTATCTGCTTTACTCACTTTCTTACTATGTTGGTTGATGATAACTAGTTCCAGTGGTTCAAGCCAATGATTTGGCAGAGGCCCCTGGAATTCCTGTCACAGATCACTTTCTACCTGCCATGAATTATCTTTTGTTATGCCCCAGAATCCAACCATTTCTCACCACATCAACTGTCATTATCCTGACTTGACATCATCCCTTCCCCAAATTTCTGTAGTAACATTTATCTACATTAACTGCTCTGTCCTTTCTTTCCTCCAGTCCATTCTCAAGATGTTAGAGTGTTTTTCTTAAATTAGTCATTAGATATACCATCCAAGCACCTTAAGCCTTGAAAATAATTTCCTCTTTCATTCTGTGAAAAGCCATTGTCCTGCCTTTGGTCAATAAGGCTCCTGAGATCTCTTCACCTTGTTACTGTTCTGGTCTCATATTTCACCTCCAACTTCGATCATTCAGCCCCAGCTGCACTGGCTTCCTTGTCCTTTCTCAAATACATTAGGCATATTTCACCTTAGAACCTTTGAACAGGCTCTTCCATCTATTTGGTATACTATTTCCCCAAGATTTGTGTGATTACCTCTTTCTCATTTCCTTCAAAATATGTTCCAAAGTTGCCTTCTTATAAAAGACCATTCTAGCCACTCTGAAATTACTAACTATGCATGCCCCAGTACTAAACAGTAATCTCTCAGTAATCCTATATTTTTTCTTTTTCTCCATTTCTTTTTTTTTTTTTTAAGCCTCTTACAGTGTACTAGTAATTTACTTATATTGTGTGTTTGTTATTTATTGTTTAACTTGCTGGCTGCATGAAAGCAGAGATTTTGTCTATGTTGTTCAATACATCATCTCATTTGCTCTAGACAATAACTAGCACATAGTACTGGCTTATTAATTAACAATAAATAAACATATGATGCAATGAAGAACAAATGTAGGAAACGAATAAAAGTCAATTTACATGATGTTAAGTTTCATCACTTAAGTGCATTCCAGACATAGTTTAAGGAATTCCATTTATATTAAAATGTAGAATGTACTGGGTTCTCCAGAGAAACAGAACCAATAGGTTCTGTTTATATATTATAGAAAGAGACTTATTATAAGGAATTGGCTCAAACAATTTATAGAGGTTGAGATTTGAAGATCTGCAGTCAGCAAGGTAGAGACCTAGGGGAGTCAGTGATATAGTTCCAATATGAAAGTCAGCAGGCTAAGACCCAGGAAGAACAAATGTTTCAATGAAAACCTAAAGGCAGGTTGAAAAAAATCAATGTCCCAGAGCAAAAGCAGTCAGGCAATAGAAATTTTCTCATATCCCTTTTGTTTTATACAGACCTTCAACCATTATGAGACCCACTCACATTAGGCAGGGTAATCTGTTTTACTCAATCTACCAATTCAAATATCAATCTAATCCAGAAACATTCTCAAGAGACACACCAAGAATAATGTTTGACCAAATGTCTGGGCACATAATGTCAAGTAGACACATAAAATTAATCATCTCATAAAAATTTAAAAGTATTGATTTGCTTTTTTGCTCTTCGTGAATGTAGGAATGAATATCATAGAAATGTAGGTAAAAGTCATGGAGTACTTGAATGATTAATTGAGAAAACACAAATCTGTGCATGCCTGATTATATTTTCTGTAACATCAATAACAAAAAAAGTTAACTGATTTGATCAATCACTACTTATCAAACGTGACTAGTTTTCTTTAATTGGTCTAGTGTCTCAAACACTTATTAACTGAATTAAGAGCTATGAGTCATTCATTCCAGGTAAAACATAAAAAAGTCACTCAAACTTTCAACTCTAACCTCATAATAGCAATACAAAAGTAGCAAAATATCAAATGTTAATAAATTATAAGTAACAATTATAATCTGGTTCCTGCTTGTATATGACTACATAGATTAATCCATCAGGAGATAATAACGAGTTGATATGCCAGTTGAAACAACTGATAAGATGAAAGAAATAATATTTTATGGTACCCTATAACCTTGCCTATGAATTTTCCAGAAAGTCACAGTGTAGTACTTCCTCTCAAATATGGATTTATTAGATAATACTGTAAACTTGCTTCTAAAATAATTTTTTAAAGATTTTATTTATTTATTCATGAGAAACAGAGAGAGAGAGAGAGAGAGAGAGAGAGAGAGAGAGAGGCACAGACACAGGCAGAGGGAGAAGCAGGCTCCATTCCATGCAGGAAAGCCTGATGTGGGACTCAATCCTGGGTCTCCAGGACCACACCTGTGCTGAAGGTGGCAAGAAACTGCTGAGCCACCCAGGATACCCTAAAATAATTTTGTAAAAGAGCATGTGATTTTGTTTGATACATCAAACAGGAAATGAATATACATTTTTGGAATATCTCTTAACTTCTCCAGAATTTTGAGTGAAGTTACTCTTATTTCTAGTCAAATTATATTAGAGTTCCTAAAATTACTCTACTCATAAAAGTAACTCAGGTATATTAGAAACTTATGTCATTGTCAGCATAGTGTTTTCTGTTTGGTTTCATTGTTGACTATTTTATTTTGAAATGGTATGTATTTCCAGAAAATGAACATCTTCATTTGTTGGAATATTCTTGTCTATAATTTAGATCTTATCAGTAAAATAATAGAAATATGCACAGTGGCCTAAACTGTATCAAAGCAGAGACATCTATACTAAATGGGATTAGTATTAAGAAAAGTAGTATAAGAACATTGATAGGTGTTAGGCACTGGAGGAGAATAACTTTGGCTTAGAAAGATCTTCTGGGAAGTAGATGTGGAAGCAATTGAGATGATTGGTTTACAAACACTGGCATCTTATCAGTAGGCTACTAATAGAAGTCAGACAAAAAAAGATAAGGATCCTCTTGAAATGCAAGCATTGGATTGGAGGCAGATAAAAAGGGTCAAATTTGAGGGCTCAGGTGTAATTCTGATACTATTATATTCCATTATATTATATGAAATACATAACTTTTTAGCCAACTTGTGTTATGCATTCATCGTATTAAACAGGAATAAGGGATGAGTCACCTATTGTACTGCCATGTGATCTGCTATATTGGAATCCTTTTGGTCATGAGGAAAACAACTAAATGTTAACAAGTAAGGCCACAATGATCCAGGATAGTATTTGCCTAGTTGGGTAGCATCTAATCTTGGAGTCTGGTGAACTAACTTTCTATGACTGAAATGTTCTGAGTATCATCTTAAAATTACCATACTTTAAAAAATGATAACTAACCTATGTAATTTTTTGTTGCTTTTTAATTTAATTTTACTTACTTTTATATTCTTCTGCAAATAGCATTCTCTAAGAATTAAGTGTGATAAAGTCAGGGAACAGAATGTTCTTACAGTTAGGGAGAATAGTGAAACTATCATTATTCTGAGAAATATTGGTGGGAAACTTGGTAGAATCAGATATATTATACTTTTTAAAATTTTCTTAATATGATTTAATGATTTGTTTCTCAGAAATTTTTTAAATTTAAAAATCTTCTATTTTCTTCTAAGTGTTTAAGTAAACAGAGAAATGTAAGGTTGTGAAACAGATACCCAAATTATAAAAAGATATTTTAAAAAATCCATAGAATCATGCATTATTCTTTCATGAAGAGCTCAAATTTCTTGGGCTGGTTGGTATGCCCCGTACTGTTGTGAAACATACATAGTTTGACCAACATTTATAGAGAAAGACAGTTAACTGATCAATTGCACATTGAGTAGTATCACTGTAGACTAGGCCTTTAATTGCTTTGAAAACTTACACATGAAGTTAAAGATTTTCACCCTTTCCCAAGTAACTTAAAAATCAAACAGTACCAGTAAAACAAAGACTGCTGAAAATACAGAAATGTCAAATAACCAAATTGTAAGATTGTAAGCTTTATATACATTACTAACTATAGTTTATTAGATAATGTTTGGGTTTAAAATGTGGTATATAATTATATTTAGTAAACATGTATTTTTTACTAGCTTCAAGATCTGGGAAAGGAGTAGAGAGCACATAAGACTTAATCCAACACAGATCTTACCTAAGCTAGTGAAAGAGACAGGCATATAAATATCTAATTGTAATTCTTTTTCATCACCCGCTATTTTTTTTTTTTATCAGCAACCATGTGCATGGCACTTTGTTTATATACATTGGGGATTTTAAAAAACAGGACTTTTTTTTTTTTTTTTTGCCTTTAATGAATTTGAAATCTAATTAATTACAGAACTAGTACCCCTGCAATACCTGGGGTGGGATACATTAATTACATAGGCAATGAGAATTTGTGAGCAATGAAGGCAACAATGAGTCTAAAGTATTTTAATGCCCTTCTTCTTTCCCAAGGATTTCATGTGGATTGAGGCCAACACTAGCCTGGCTTACAATGATGCACATGAACAGTAGCACTTAATAAATCTAAAATGGAATTTTCAGAATGAAGGATGGGGAAGGGATAGATTCATCATAGTTGCATGGAAATCTGTAGGTAACTCAGGGGTATCAGCGAGTCACTGGTAAATAAGCAGGGTCAGATCTAGAGATTTGGCTGTTCCTCTGAATTATTTCAGTGAGATTTGGTTACCCTATGTGGTTTGTCATCTCATGTAGGTTGTCACTCTAGTTAGGTAATCATGGTGACTGGAACATCACAGTCCTTCAGGTTGCAATTCTTACATTTATTTAGTTAGTTTTTCTTTTAATTCCAGTTATTTAACATACAGTGTTATATTCGTTTCAGGTATGCAATGTAGCCATTTAACATTTCCCTACATGGCCTGGTACTCATCACAACTGTCCTCCTTAATCCCCATCCCCTGTCTCTCCCATCCCCTACCCACCTTCCCTCTGATAACCATCAGTTTATACTCTATAGTTAAGAGTCTGTTTCTTGATTTGCCTCTTTATCTCTTTTTCCCTTTGCTCATTTGTTTGTTTGTGTTAATTCCATATATGAATGGAATCATATGGTTTTTGTCTTCTGCTGACTTATTTTGCATAGCCTTTTACTCTGTAGCTCCATCCATGTCATTGCAAGTGGCAAGATTTCATTCTTTTTATGGCTGAATAATATTCCATTGTGTGTGTGTGTGTGTGTGTGTGTATATCACATCTTTTTTCAGTGAAGAGAGATGATTGATACTCTATTAGAAAATGTATCTTTATGATTAATATTTGTTAACCATATTTATCCTGTAGTTTCAAAAATGTGGTTATGAGGCATACCAAAATGACTTTATATTTAACTAAACAAATTCCTCAGTCCCAGTTAACAGTATTATGTCATGCATTATTGTCTTCTGTATTTTAATCAACTCCAACTGATGGATTAGTTGATGGAAGTTTTGTTGATCACTCACTGGGATCTTCCATTCAAATTCAAGAAAGAAAAGAAAAGAAAAATATTATAACCTACATGTCTATACTTTGAATGAGGGATTCTTTTTCTTTTTTCTTTTTTTAATTTTTTTCCCATTTGAGGAATTTACCTATTTTGATGGAAAGGGCCAATTTATGTTTTGTCATCTAAAGAATTTCTTGTGGAAATCTCAATTGCCTTGGAAACATATTTAAGAGTTATTTCAGTGGTGTTTGAAAAGCCTATATAGAATGTTGCTTCAGTCAGCTGTCTATCTAGCCCTGGCCTTACTGTAGATCTAAGTGCAGGAGGGTGAGTACAATTCTCTCTCAGAATGTCTAGGACTTATAGAGCAGGTGAGACAAAAGCCTGGTTTTAACTGTTAATCAGTTGCAACAAAAGAGAAGTCTCATGATCATTCCATTAAGTGCATTCCATAGAGGCCACAACGCCCATAGTAATCCTAGAAATTTTCAGTCTATGTAGGAGGAAAAATAGTTTAATGGATAGTTATTTAGGATTCTGTCCTTCATGTGGCCAAAACCTATTATTATCACTCATTGGATCTCAACATACTCTAAATTTCAAAAAAAAAAAAAAAAAAAAAAAAAAAACCCTATAAATAAACATTCACACATAGTTAGGCACAAATGAACAGAATATCCTGTAGATTCTAATACCCATTTTATCTTCACTGATAACCACCCAATTCCAAGCTACCATCTGTTCTCACCTCAACTATGTAAGAAACTCCTAACTGACCTCCCTGCTTCTGCATTTGCATTCCTAAATAACCATTACACATCATAGCACACCAACCCTGTAGTTCCATAAATTTATTGCCTTCTTAATACACTTGGAATAAAAGCCAAATTCGGAGGGGGGGCAGGACAAGATGGCAGAAGGGTAGGGTCCCCAAGTCACTTCTCCCCACCAACTTAACTAGATAACTTTCAAATCATCCTGAAAACCTACAAATTTGGTCTGAGATTTAAAGACAGAACAGTTGGAATGCTACAGAGAGAAGAGTTTGTGCTTCTAACATGTACAACTTGTTTTTAGCCACTCGCACTGAGCAAAATGGCTAGAAAGAAGAACTCACCACAAAAGAAAGAATCAGAAACAGTCCTCTCCCACAGAGTTACAGAATTTGGATTACAATTCAATGTCAGAAAGCCAATTCAGAAGCACAATTATAAAGCTTCTGGTGGCTCTGGAAAAAAGCATAAAGGATTGAAGAGACTTCATGACTGCAGAATTTAGATCTAATCAGGCCAAAATTAAAATCAATTAAATGAGATGCAATCCAAACTGGAGGTCCTAATGATGAGGGTTAATGAGGTAGAAGAACAAGTGACTGACATAGAAGACAAGTTGATGGCAAGGAAGGAAGCTGAGGAAAAAAGAGAAAAACAAAAGACCATGAGGAAAGGTTAAGGGAAATAAATGACAGCCTCAGAAGGAAAAATCTATATTTAATTGGGGTTCCCGAGGGCACCGAAAGGGACAGAGGACCAGAAAGTGTATTTGAACAGATAATAGCTGAGAACTTCCCTAACTTGGGGAGGGAAACAGGCATTCAGATCCAGGAGATAAGAGATATTTCCCCCACCTCTAAAATCAACAAAAACTGTTCAACACCTCAATATTTAATAGTGAAACTTATAAATGCCAAAGATAAAGAGAAGATCCTTAAAGCAGCAAGAGACAAGAGATCCCTAACTTACATGGGGAGAAGTATTAGATTAACAGAATACCTCTCCACAGAGACCTGGCAAGCCAGAAAGGGATGGCAGGATATAGTCAGGGTCCTAAATGAGAAGAACCTGCAGCCAAGAATACTTTATTCAGCAAGGCTCTCATTCAGAATAGAAGGAGAAATAAAGAGCTTCCAAGATAGGCAGAAACTGAAAAAAAAATGTGACCACTAAACCGGCTCTGCCAGAAATATTAAGGGGGACCCTGTAAAAGAAAGAGGAGGTCCAAGGGAACAATCCACAAAAACAGGGACTGAATAGGTATCATGATGACACTAAATTCCTACCTTTCAATAGTAACTCTGAACGTGAATGGGCTTAATGACCCCATCAAAAGGCACAGGGTTTCAGACTGGATAAAAAAAGCAAGACCCATCTATTTGCTGTCTTCAAGAGACTCATTTTAGACATAAGGACACCTACAGCCTGAAAATAAAAGGTTGGAGAACCATGGACCATTCAAATGGTCCTCAAAAGAAAGCAGGGGTAGCCATCCTTATATCAGAGAAATTGAAGTGTGTCCCAAAGACTGTAGTGAGAGATGAAGAGGGACACTATATCATACTTAAAGGATCTATCCAACAAGAGGACCTAACAGTCATGAATATTTATGCTCCGAATGCGGGAGCCGCCAAGTCTATCAATCAATTACTAACCAAAGTTAAGACATACATAGATAATAAAACACTTATACTTGGTGACTGGAATATAGCGCTTTCTACAATTGGCAGTTCTTCTAAGCACAACATCTCCCAGGAAACAAGAGCTTTAAATGCTACACTGGACCAGATGGATTTCACAGATATCTACAGAACTTTACATCCAAACACAACTGAATACACATTCTTCTCAAGTGCACATGGAGCTTTCTCCAGAATAGACCACATACTGGGTCACAAATCAGGTCTTAACCGATACTAAAAGATAGGGATCGTCCCCTGCATAGTTTCAGACCATAATGCTTTGAAACTAGAACTATATCACAAGAAGTTTGAAAGGATTTCAAACACGTCGGGGTTAAGGACCATCCTGTAAAAGATGAAAGGGTCAACCAGAAAATCAGGGAAGAATTAAAAAGATTCATGGAAACTAATGAGAATGAAGATGCAACCGTTCAAAATCTTTGGGATGCAGCAAAAGCAGTCCTGAGTAGGAAATACATTGCAACACAAGCATCCATCCAAAAACTGGAGAGAACCCAAATACGAAAGCTAACCTCGCACCTAAATGAGCTGGAAACAAAACAGCAAATAGAACCTACACCCAGCAGAAGAAGAGAGTTAATAAGGATTCGAGCAGAACTCAACGAAATGGAGACCAGAAGAACTGTGGAACAGATCCACAAAACCAGGAGTTGGTTCTTTGAAAGAATTAATAAGATAGATAAACCATTAGCCAGCCTTATTAAAAAGAAGAGAGAGAAGACTCAAATTAATAAAATCATGAATGAGAAAGGAGAGATCAGCACCAACACCAAGGAAATGCAAACGATTTTTAAAACTTAGTATGAGCAGCTATATGCCAATAAATTAGGCAATCTAGAAGAAATGGACAGATTTCTGGAGAACCACAAACTACCAAAACTGGAACAGGAAGAAATAGAAAACCTGAACAGGCCGATAACCAGAGGAAATTGAAGCAGTCATCAAAAATCTCCCAAGACACAAAAGTCCAGGGCCAGATGGCTTCCCAGGGGAATTCTATCAAACCATTAAAGAAGAAACCATACCTATTCTACTAAAGCTGTTCTGAAAGATAGAAAGAGATGAAGTACTTCCAAACTCCTTCTATGAGGCCAGCATCACCTTAATCCCAAAACCAGACAAAGACCCCACCAAAAAGGAGAATTAGAGACCAATATCCCTGAGGAACACAGATGCAAACATTCTCAACGAGATACCAGCCAATAGGATCCAACAGTACATTAAGAAGATTATTCACCATGACCAAGTGGGATTTATCCCTGGGATGCAAGGCTGGTTCAACACTCGTAAAGCAATCAATGTGATTGATCAGATCATCAAGAGGAAAAACAAGAACCATATGATTGTATATATATACATACACATATATATATATGTATGTATATATATACACACACTATGTATCTATATCTATATATCTATATATCTTTAATTTAAGATTTTTAGTTATTTATTCATGAGAGACACAGAGAGAGCAAGAGGCAGAGACACAGGCAGAGGGAGAAGCAGGCTCCATGCAGGGAACCCGACGTGGGACTCGATCCCAGGACTCCAGGACCATGGCCCGAAGGCAGGCGCTAAATCGCTGAGCCATCCAGGGATCCCCCACATCTTCTTTTTCCATTATCAGTTGATGGACACTTGGACTGCTTCCATAATTTGGCTGTTGTAGATAATGCTGCTATAAACATCAGGGTGCATGTGTATTTTTGAACTAGTATTTTTGTATCATTTAATACCTAATAGTGCTATTGCTAGTTCATAGTCATTCTGTTTTTAAGTTTTTGAGACAATTCCATAATATATCCATTTTTGAAGCTATTACAATTAATTAAAAAATTTTAAAAACCAATTTTAAAAAATAATTATACTGACTGGACAGTGTTATAGTAAAGTACTGAAAGTTGAGTCATCTTAATGCCTCAGAAATATTTATTTATAATCATGTATATACAAAGACACATAATTGCAAATGTATCCTTTCTATTGCTCATTGCATTCCCCACTGGTGACTACATAAAATATTTAATAATTAATATTTAATTAATTTCATTTAATTTACACAAACCATAATATACAAAGAAACTGGTAGTGGTGTTATAGTAAGTTTGTATTGTTGCCTTCCATATAAGATGAGAGAACAAATAAAGTCTACAGCTAACAATGTACAAGAGTACATTGAACTTTGATTGCTCATCAATATGTATCCAGAATAAATTCAGAGAATGAAGAAAAATTAACCAATAAAATTAATTCCAACTTATTGTTACAATAATTTAATCATAAGTTTTAGGTGATAGAAGTGATTTATACATATCATAAAAAACCTGGAAAATCTTGAAAAAAAAGAGAATAATAACAGTCACCTCAAAATGCTATCTTTCATCTCTCTGCAATATACGTATTCTGTTTCAGTTTTTAACCCCTTATTTCATTTAACATTAACTTTGGAGTATTTTCATGTTAATGAATTTCACTAATAAAAGATTTTCGGGAACTCCTTATAATCTCTAACAGTGTTATTTTATCCTGTATTTTTATTTTTGTTCATTTAAGTTTTTATTTTAATTCTTGTTAGTTAAGGCATAGTGTAATGTTGTTTTCAAGGGTAGAATTTAATGCTTTATCGCACATATAACACATAATTATTTTTAAGTGCCTTTGTTTTAAATATGTAATTCCAGCTGTTATCTTACTGATCTAAATAATACTAAATATACATTCTGAATATCCTTAATGGTTTCTTTAGGATAGATTTCTAAATGTAGTCACCGTTCAAATGGTTTCTCATTTTTCATTTAACTCTTGCTGCACTGTGCCAAGTATCTCTGAAGAAGCACTGTGACAACACCATCTCTAGCACTGTATCCAGGTGTCTTTTTCACAAAATATTCTGTGGAGTTCTTTTTTGGATTTATATGCCAATTTAAATATCTTTAAGTTTCTGAAAAAAATAGTTAGAAAATAGAACTAATAATGAATTGATTGAATAGTGTGGGATATGCAGTACAGTGCAGTGCAATCCTTTATGAAAGGAGACTGGTGATTTCGACTAGTATTCCATCCAAAGAGGGATAATGTTGCATCCCCTGCACAGAGACAATATAGAATCTAGAATATGAAGTGAAAGATGCCACCCTTCCTGTAGAAGAAATATGATTGATATGAGCCTAATGGTAACTGGAGGTTGAAACAATTGTCTTGCCAGCCGCAGGTCTGCAAAGAGGATTCTACTACTGTGCAGTCAAACAAAGCGTATTACCAAGTATCATCATCAGCTATGGTTATTGACATCCATCAGATGGGAACTGACCTTGCCCTATAAATGAAAAATAATGGCAAAAAAGAGAATAGTAACATTCATTCACTTAGAAAAATTTTGCTAAAGCTTTTTAAAATAGAGATAGTAGGGGCACCTGGATGGCTCAGTTGGTTAAGCGTTCTACTCTTGATTTTGGCTCAGATCATGTCTCAGGGTCATGAGATGGAGTCCCACATCACACTGGGTGTGGATCCTGCTTATAATTCTCTCTCTCTCTCTCCCTCTGCCTCTCCCTCTCAACTCCTGTGGTTTCTCTCTCTCTCTCTCTCTCCCTCCCTCTCTCTCTAAAAATAAATAAATAAAATAGAATAGAATAGAAATAATAAAAATAATGTAAACTTTTCCCAGAATTTCAGAAGAAATAATTATTTAAAACATCTTATAATAATAACTGAAATAAAATAATGGATAAAAATAAAAAGTAGAGTAAATCCATTGTTAAGTATATTTATTTAAAATGTTTCTAAATATAAAATATTAATAAAATAAAATTATTAATTTCTAAATGAAATCTTAATCCACCAAATCTCATCAATCTTAATCCACCAAAAAGGAAGGAGGACAGAAATTTGAATGAAGCCTTATTATAATGAGAAAGGATGAAGATCTATAAACCTACATATGTAGGAGATTATGAAAATATAAGAATAGAACTTTGCTAATTATTCTGATCATTTAGAAAAAGCAAATATTTCTAGAAAAATTACAATTTATAAATTCAGATTCCTTGTAGTTGAAAAACTCTGAATAGACAAAAACATTAATATAATACTTAGTTTACAGCTCTAAAAGTCATCTTTGGACTTGTGGACTTAATAAAAGTTTGAGATGAAATCCTAGTTCTACGTCCTGCTCTTTGTAAAACTCTGATGAGGTACCTTTTCCTCAATTTCCTCATCTATAAAATGGGCACCATGATACCTATTTTATAGGATTGTCCTGAGGAACAACTGCATTGAGTATCTAGGAAGCGGCACTGTTCTGTACGGTGTGGTACATATAGGAGTCTATTTCACGGTATGGTTAGATGCTTTGGGAATGGATACAATGAAAATTGAAAATGTGTCGGGTATCTTGTCAAGTAATTATCAGCAATTTCTGATCTTCCTTGGATAAATGTCTATTTATATATCCTTTGCCCATTTTTTTTAAATTGAGCTTTTTGTACTTATTATTGACTTATCAGTGCTTTTCATATATTCTGGAAATAAGTTTCTCATTAGGTATATGATTTACAAACATTTTATCCCATTATATAGATTGCTTTTTTATTTTCATTATTATGTTCTTTGAAGAACAAGAGCATTTAACACTGAAGTCCAGTACTTTTTGTGCCATATTGAAGTATTCTATGCGAAAATCAAGGTCAAAAGATTATCTGCATGTTTTCTTCTAAGAGGTTTTAGTTTATTTCCTGCATTTAGATTTAATCCATTTTGAGTTAGTTTTTGTATTTGGTGTAAGGTGAAGATGCACTAAACCGCTGAGCCACCCAGGGTGCCCTCTCTTTCTTAGTAAACAGAAATTTCACCACATTACAAACAGAGTATTCACAATCACTTGTAAATTTTAATTAGCTTAGTCTAGACCCCCCAAGTGACTCAGGGGTTGAGTATCCACCTCCGGCCCAGGGCCTGATCCTGGGGCCCTGGGATCGAGTCCCACGTCGGCCTCCCTGCATGGAGCCTGCTTCTCCCTCGGCCTATGTCTCTGCCTCTCTCACTCTCTGTCACTCTCATGAATAAAGAAATAAAAATCTTTAAATCAAAACAACACAAAATAATCCACTTAGGCCTTTGCTGGAAGGTGCTGCTTGTTGCTTGACTTGTGTTCCGTGGAGTCCGTGAGGCACGATCATCCTGACATTCGAGGCTTGCCGCTTTGTGTCACCGATGTGCTCCTGCCTCTTTATCCCTCTTTCTGTTTTTTGGTTTGATGAATTATTTTTTCATGATTCTACTTTAATTGCTCCATTTTCTCCATTCGAGAATCAGCTTTCTTTCTTTTTTTATTTAATGATCTTCAATGATGTTGCTTCTCCTCTGCCAACTTCCTGGTTCTGCACATGTGTCTGCGTGTGTGTCCGTGTCTCTGTTTCTTGGTCAGTGTGCATGAACACACCACATGATTTCAGTTCAGTCGGGGTCAGGCTGGAGAGTCAGGGCCTCCTGTCTACGTTCAGTTCTGCGACTGACGGCAGGTTTCCTAGGGCCCAGGTCAGGGCGACCCACTGGGGGCACCGCCGTCCACAGCTCACCCAGGGGAAACGAGGGAAGGGCCCGGAACGCACGACAGGCAGGGGTTCAGGATGAGGACGGCCTCACCCCTTCTAGGCCAAGACCCCGACACCTTCTGTAGGGTTTGCCTTGGATTCAGGAGCCTAGGATCGTGGGGAGCTATTGCCCATCCCTGCCCCGGGGGGACTGTCATCTTCTGGGCCTCCAGAATGAGGGTACCGGTGCCCGTGTGTGTGTGTGTGTGTGTGTGTGTGTGTGTGTGTGTTAGGAAAATAATCCCTTTATTTAAAATACCAAAAATTCCAACTACTATAAGATACCACATGTAAAAAACAAGACATAGTCTTGAGATGTAAAGGACACTGTCCCTAGAAAGTGCCTCTCTTTTTCTATTATTCTTTTTTTTTAATTTGGCTAATGGTGTCTACTGACACATATTTGGAATGTAATCTATTTATCAGCCAGCTGTTCTGGCCCAATGTGGATTTAGGATGTTAAAACATGTGTGGCTTTAGAGCTGTATAATAAAGTATAACCTTAAAATAAAAGTATCTTTTTAAAAGACTCTTATCATCAACATCACTGGTGACACCAATAAATAGCAGACATTGTAATAGGTAGTTTTTTGCAGTATTTTACAGCTAAACAGCCCTGCCATATAGGTAACATTAGTGTGTTAGTCCTGTGCACACAGGACCTCGTGGGCCTGGACGCATGTACACACCAAGGAAGAACGTGTGGGTGGAGGTATGTCCTGCAGGTGACACCCGCCTCCAAGGACATAGATATGAGGCCACAGTGGCCTGGGGACATCTGGGGGAAGCACCCGCTAGGACACTCCCTATCCCACAGGCAAGATGCAGACGATCCCCGACGGGCACAACAGCTTCTCCGGGGTCAAACCGGGGAAGACTGGACAGTCGTGTCTGAACCCAGGTGTGTGTCCAAGCTGGGGCCCTGGGTGCACACAGTCCTTCCCCGGGGCCTGTGGACAGGGGTGTGGTTGTGTCCCTGTGTGCACAGGCCATTGCCTACAGGGAGGGGGGCGTCGGCAGCACGAGCGCTGCCCCTGCAGCTTCCTCCAGGAGTGGGTCAGGGAGGGGGTCCCAGGAAGTGAGGTCACTGCCGTGTCACAGAGCCCAACAGAACTTGGAACCCCGGTAACCAGGCACCCGCATCCAGTGCAGCCCCAGCTCAGGCTCACTTGGCTGGAGACATCTGCTACTGGAGGATGTTCTCTTGCTGCCGGCCCACGTCTGGGGGCTCTGGCTCCCAGGAACCCCAGGGGTGCGGCTTGTTCCTATGCTGTAGGCAGTGGCTCCAGCATAGGTACCAAGGTGTCAGGGCGGTGATCAGGAGGCGCCGTCAGGTAACCCACGCAGGCCAGGCCAGGCCCCCGGTGCCACCATCCTGGGAGCCCCATCCCCTCCTCCTCAGGTTCAGGGAACCAGGGATGTGTGGGCAGGTCCCATCCAGGCTGGGGGACGCTGCAGGGCGGCAGGTTCCCCGGGGATCCCTTCAGGGTCACCCTGATGTCGAGGTGGGCAGGGGGGAAACAGGGTTCCTGAGGTCCTCTACCCGCCCCGGAGTCACCCCGAAGCCCTGCAGCCGCATCCCTTTGCTGTCCCCGGGGGCGGTGGGTGCGGCCTGCACTGTGGGGTGTCTGGGTGGAGGCAGCTGGGGGTGCGGCCCAGCCGAGGGGGCCAGACCGGGCGCTGAGGCCTCCTGCCTGGCTGCCGGGCACTGTCTCCACAGAGCTCCACCCGGGTCGTGGGGTGCGAGCGGGACGAAGGGGTCGTCTGCCCCACCGCCTCCAGGAGCAGGGAGGTGCCCTGTGCAGCTACCAGAGGCCAGCGCGGGCTCAGGGTGAGTGCAGGGGCTGGGCCCCCCGACACCCGGGCCCCGATGCGGCAGGAAGGACCCCGGGTCCCAGAAGCCAGCCTGCTACCCCCTGGGCCCCCCGACACTCCTGCTCCCACATGAGTCTGGATCCCCCCCTCCCCACACCTGCCCCCATGGCCCTGCCCCTGCCTGGGCCAGATGCAGAGTCCCTGCGCACAGATGTGTGGGAACATCAGAATAGAGCCCTCAGGGGAGGCCTGGTCGCCCGGCGGTTAGCGCCTGCCTTCCCCCAGGCCTGATCTCCGAGGCCCGGGATCGAGCCCCGCCTGGGCTCCCTGCACGGGCTGCTTCTCCCTCCGTCTGTGTGGCTGCCTCTCTCGGTCTCTCTCTCTGTGTCTCTGGAGGTCCTCGTACTGATCCAAATATTTTGAACATTTATCCTCTGAGATTGTTTCTCTATTGCATAGTTGGTCCTGTTTGTGTAAGAGACAGGCAGGGAGCTTGAGCGGGAGAGGGAGCCCCAGCTCCTCAAGCCCACGGGGCCCCAGCGCAGGGCCTGCCGGGGCGGGATCCCAGGCCTCCCGGCGGCTCCCTGCAGGCTGCACGTCCCCTCTGTCCCACCTCAGGGTGCAGGGGCCGCGGCCGGGCAGGGGCATCGGATCGTCCTGACCAAGCTCACCCGGACGGAGCTGCTGGAGCACAAAGTCCGACAACTGCTGCTCGCCTTGCAGCGCAGGGACGTCATCTATGTCCACAGCTTCCTGGAAGATTACCATCAATTCGCCACCACGGACGAGGTGCTGGACCTGCTGTTCACCGAGTGAGCACCTGCCCCTCCGCAGCCCAGGGCTGGGCCACCTGCTGCTGGGGAGGCTGGGGATGGTGTGAGCTTCCCGGCCTCGGGCTGCTCCCCCGCCTGGAGCAGGGTCCCCCAGGGCCTAGCGGGGTCCTGGAGGGCAGCCCCGGGGCCTGGCCTGTGGCGGGTCGGCCAGAGGGGCTGTGCCTGTGCTCAGCAGCCGTCCTCCTCCCCGTGACCAGGCCTGTGCCTCCTCCCCCCCCAGCCCTCTGTCACCAGGGTCCTGAGTGGCCTGTTTCCCCATTGAAAGGGAGGTTTGAGAGTCTATCGGGGGTCTGTGTCCTGGGGCAGCCAGACCGGGGGACCCCGGGACCCCCCAAGCCCACTAGGATATGGGCCATGGGCCTGGCCGGACCCTTTCATGCTCAAGCCTTCAGGAGGCCCCAGCAGGTGCGGGCGCTTCTCCGGGATCTGCCCGTGGCCTCACGCACAGAGCTGACGGCCCCCGGGGCTCCGGCCTAGTCGGGGTCAGAGGGTGACAGCCCCCATGATGAGACGTCACGTCCCCAGCACGATTCATGGGATGCCCCCACCCTCCTCTAGGTATGGGTACATCGCAGATGCCTGGGGTAACAACGATGTGGTCCTGCAGTGCTGGAAACTGTGAGTGACTCCGGCTCCTGCAGGAGGGCCTTCCCTCTCCAGGAGGGCAGCGAGGGGGCTGTGGGGCTGGGGGGGGGCTGCACCCTCACCCCACACATCTGCAATTCCTGTGACAGGGAAAAGGTCTAAGGCCCCTTCTGGAAAAGAGCGAAGGAGAGCGGTGGATGGGGTGCGGGTTTGGTGGGAGGCACTGGGACCCCTCAGGGAGACCTTCTCCATCCCCCCCAACCCTCTCTCTGCCCCACACCTGGGACCCAGAGCAGAGGGGGTGGGGAGCATCGCACTCTCCAATCTGGTACAGCTGCCCCGGGGGTACAGCAGGTGCTCAGGAGGGCCGGTGAGGGCTCCCGGACCAGGCGGCCCCCGCCCCGTGGGAGATGGGAGATTAGAGTCAGTGGAAGGACACCCCCGGGGGCCCCTCGGGAGGGAGGCAGCCCAGAGCCACAGGAGGGAAGGTGGCGGTCCTAGGCGGCTCCTGGCAAGGCCTGGCAGGACACAGAGCCCGAGCCCTCCTGCCTTGGAGCTTCCCAGAGCGACAGTGTGTGCAGTGAGGGCAATGACAGGCCAGACGCCCCCCGTCCCCCGATGCCTGCCGGTGGACTCAAGGGGCAGGTGGGCAGGGACCAGGCTGAGGAGGGAGCCCCGCTTCCCCAGGAGAGACGCTGATGGTCACCCCGCTGGGCCTGGGCTCCCCACACAGAGGCTGCATCCCAGCCCCTCCTCGGGGAGCAGGCCTGTGGCAGGCAGGACCACCAGGTGGCAGGGGGACGAGGAGCAGGACTGGCCTCCGACACCCCGCACGGGAAGCCGGGCCCCGGGTCCTGCAGGGCTTCCCCGGGACACCTGCATGTGACAGAGCCCTGTCTTCTGACGCCTGTGCCCGCCTGTCCCTCCCCAGGGCCATCTCCTTCATGATGCAAATATGGTTGAATTATTATGGGGACGACTTTCATCAGTTCCCAGAATTTCCCTCCCTTATAAAACTCCTCCAAATACTAAGACAGCACATGCCAGGCACAGATGCGCATCTCCGGGCCCTGCGTCACCTGAGGCAATTCAGACGCCTCCATGCAGCGGAGCGAGAGGCTGGGGGTGAGGAGGACTGGGGGTGGCCGAGCTGGGGACAGGGTGGGGGGGGCCCGCGGATGCAGCCTCCGTGCAGCTGGGCCAGGAGCAGGGGTGGGCTCACACCCCACCCCACGGGCTGCAGCCTGGGGACACCTCCCAGGGCTCTTGCCCTCACACACGGGGAGGGGTGGGAAGAGTGGCCTTGATTTGGGAGGGACGTGGACAGTCCGTCCTGGTGGTGATACTTTGTCTTCTTGGATCTACAGCTTTGGCCCGAGGAAAACACCCTGAACCCACTCTGCAGCGCACCCCAGCTCCGACCGTGGGGCCTGCTGCCCCGTGGGGCCTGGCTGCTGGGGCTGAGGGCTTGGCCTGCGATGAGCCGCCTGCTGGGGAGGCAAAGCCCCTGCAGATAGTGGTCACTGCTGCCCTGCAGGAGTCCCCTGCACCCCTGGGAGCCCTGGATGAGGAGCAGGCGCCACCCCCTGCTCTCGAGGTTGTGGATGTGCCCCCGCCACCACCTAACTCGATGGAGCAACTGGCCTCGGGGATGGAGCAACCCGTTGAGCCACCCGAAGAGCCCGCCCCATCTCCCACTGTGGAGCCTGGGGAAGGTTCAGGGTCTGAAGGGATAGTGGCTGCTGGAGATGAGGACCTGGTCAAGGCAGAGATGCTGGTTCCTGAGGTGAAGGTGGTGCACGTGTTGGTCGAACCTATGGTTCCTTGCCACGATGAGGAGGAGCCCCCTGCTCCCATGGCCACCCCGGAGGAGTAGGCCCTGGTGCCTGCAATCGGGGTCCCCAGAGGGCCAGACCTGCAACCTGCCTCCGGAACAACCTGCTTTGACCCGTTAGCAGCCCCCTTAGCAGCCCCCTGACCACCTCGGGGGCCCGCCCCAGCTCCCACCGCGGGGCTCGTGATGGCTGCAGCCCAACAGGGGCTTGCCCTCCCCTGTTATTTCACTGTTTCTATATTTTGAGTTTTTCTTTAACCTTTAACCTGTATAATGGCTTATAGAATTTTTTTTTTTTTTTTTTTTTTTTTTTTTTTTTAGCCAAATCTCCTTCGTTTATTTACCCAAGTCCCATAGTACAAATCCCTGGCTTATAGAGTTTTATTGTAATAAAGGATAAGTTAACTTTACACAAAATTGACTCTGATGCTTTTAAATTACACAACATGGTACTTTAGGTCCATTCACAGTGTTGCACGCCCGGAGCCCAGGGCACCAGGGGACACAGCCGAGGATCCGGGGCTCCCCCAGGACAGGCAGAGGCTGGGAGGACACAGGACAGCCGGGTCACTCCTGCAGCCAGGCCCAGAGCTGTGCAGATCGTGCCCCTACCCCGGAGCACCCAGTCCCGTGTGCTCTAGGAGTTGCAGTAGTTACTGTGGGAGCTGACTCCAGGGCTGGACAGCTGGCCGCCGCCACTGTGGTTGTCCCTCCTGGTGTCACCCTGTACCTGGGCCTGAGCAGGGGCCTCACAGGATAAAGAATCCCACTGAACTGTAGACCTGGCAGAGGGCTGGGCAGCTCCCCCAGGTGCACACACCTGAGAATCAGCACAGCAGGCCCCTCCCCCAGAAGGCCAGTTGGAAGGTCAGGGGAAAAGCAAGTTATTGACCAAGCACCACTGGAAAGTTCCAGGGGAAGTCGAGGGATTTACAGTATATAGAATCAGAGGATACTCCCTTTGTTCTTTCTTTCCTGTTTGTTTCTGTTGTTTCCCCACCCCCTTTTTTATTCTTTTTTACTTTGTTTTTTCTGTTTTCCTCCTTTTTCCAGTACAACATGTTGTTGGCCACTCTGCACTGAGCAAACTGACTAGAAGGAAAAACTCACCTCAAAACAAAGAATCAGAAACAGTCCTCTCTCCCACAGAGTTACAAAATTTCGAATACAACTCAATGTCAGAAAGCCAATTCAGAAGCACAATTATAAAGCTACTGGTGGCTCTAGAAAAAAGCATAAAGGATTCAAGAGACTTCATGACTGCAGATTTAGATCTAATCAGGCCGAAATTAAAAATCAATTAAATGAGATGCAATCCAAACTGGAGGTCCTAACGATGAGGGTTAACGAGGTAGAAGAATGAGTGAGTGACATAGAAGACAAGTGGATGGCAAGGATGGAAACTGAGGAAAAAAGAGAAAGACAATTAAAAGACCATGAGGATAGGTTAAAGGAAATAAATGACAGCCTCAGAAGGAAAAATCCACATTTAATTGGGGTTCCCGAGGGCGCCAAAAGGGACAGAGGACCAGAAAGTGTATTTGAACAAATCATAGCTGAGAACTTCCCTAACTTGGGAAGAGAAACAGGCATTCAGATCCAGGAGATAGAGAGATTCCCCCTAAAATCCATAAAAATCGTCAACACCTCGACATTTAATAGTGAAGCTTGCAAATTCCAAACATAAAGAGAAGATCCTTAAAGCAGCAAGAGACAAGAAATCCCTGACTTTTATGGGGAGAAGCATTAGGACAACAGCAGACCTCTCCACAGAGACCTGGCAGGTGAGAAAGTGTCAGCAGGCTGTAGTCAGGGTCCTAAATGAGAAGAACCTGCAGCCAAGAATACTTTATCCAGCAAGGCTCTCATTCAGAATAGAAAGAGAGATAAAGAGCTTCCAAGATAGGCAGAAACTGAAAGAATATGTGACCACCAAGCCAGCTCTGCCAGAAATATTAAGGGGGACCCTGTAAAAGAAAGAGGAGGTCCAAGGGAACAATCCACAAAAACAGGGACTGAATAGGTGTCATGATGACACTAAATCTGTATCTTTCAATAGTTACTCTAAACGTGAATGGGCTTAATGACCCCATCAGAAGGTGCAGGGTTTCAGACTGGATAAAAAAGCAAGACCCATCTATTTACTGTCTCCAAGAGACTCATTTTAGACATAAGGACACCTACAGCCTGAAAATAAAAGGTTGGAGAACCATGGACCTTTCAAATGGTCCTCAAAAGAAAGCAGGGGTAGCCATCCTTATATCAGAGAAATTAAAGTGTGTCCCAAAGACTGTAGTGAGAGATGAAGAGGGACACTATATCATACTTAAAGGATCTATCCAACAAGAGGACCTAACAATCATGAATATTTATGCTCCGAATGCGGGAGCCGCCAAGTCTATCAATCAATTACTAACCAAAGTTAAGACATACATAGATAATAAAACACTTATACTTGGTGACTGGAATATAGCGCTTTCTACAATTGGCAGTTCTTCTAAGCACAACATCTCCCAGGAAACAAGAGCTTTAAATGCTACACTGGACCAGATGGATTTCACAGATATCTACAGAACTTTACATCCAAACACAACTGAATACACATTCTTCTCAAGTGCACATGGAGCTTTCTCCAGAATAGACCACATACTGGGTCACAAATCAGGTCTTAACCGATACTAAAAGATAGGGATCGTCCCCTGCATAGTTTCAGACCATAATGCTTTGAAACTAGAACTATATCACAAGAAGTTTGAAAGGATTTCAAACACGTCGGGGTTAAGGACCATCCTGTAAAAGATGAAAGGGTCAACCAGAAAATCAGGGAAGAATTAAAAAGATTCATGGAAACTAATGAGAATGAAGATGCAACCGTTCAAAATCTTTGGGATGCAGCAAAAGCAGTCCTGAGTAGGAAATACATTGCAACACAAGCATCCATCCAAAAACTGGAGAGAACCCAAATACGAAAGCTAACCTCGCACCTAAATGAGCTGGAAACAAAACAGCAAATAGAACCTACACCCAGCAGAAGAAGAGAGTTAATAAGGATTCGAGCAGAACTCAACGAAATGGAGACCAGAAGAACTGTGGAACAGATCCACAAAACCAGGAGTTGGTTCTTTGAAAGAATTAATAAGATAGATAAACCATTAGCCAGCCTTATTAAAAAGAAGAGAGAGAAGACTCAAATTAATAAAATCATGAATGAGAAAGGAGAGATCAGCACCAACACCAAGGAAATGCAAACGATTTTTAAAACTTAGTATGAGCAGCTATATGCCAATAAATTAGGCAATCTAGAAGAAATGGACAGATTTCTGGAGAACCACAAACTACCAAAACTGGAACAGGAAGAAATAGAAAACCTGAACAGGCCGATAACCAGAGGAAATTGAAGCAGTCATCAAAAATCTCCCAAGACACAAAAGTCCAGGGCCAGATGGCTTCCCAGGGGAATTCTATCAAACCATTAAAGAAGAAACCATACCTATTCTACTAAAGCTGTTCTGAAAGATAGAAAGAGATGAAGTACTTCCAAACTCCTTCTATGAGGCCAGCATCACCTTAATCCCAAAACCAGACAAAGACCCCACCAAAAAGGAGAATTAGAGACCAATATCCCTGAGGAACACAGATGCAAACATTCTCAACGAGATACCAGCCAATAGGATCCAACAGTACATTAAGAAGATTATTCACCATGACCAAGTGGGATTTATCCCTGGGATGCAAGGCTGGTTCAACACTCGTAAAGCAATCAATGTGATTGATCAGATCATCAAGAGGAAAAACAAGAACCATATGATTGTATATATATACATACACATATATATATGTATGTATATATATACACACACTATGTATCTATATCTATATATCTATATATCTTTAATTTAAGATTTTTAGTTATTTATTCATGAGAGACACAGAGAGAGCAAGAGGCAGAGACACAGGCAGAGGGAGAAGCAGGCTCCATGCAGGGAACCCGACGTGGGACTCGATCCCAGGACTCCAGGACCATGGCCCGAAGGCAGGCGCTAAATCGCTGAGCCATCCAGGGATCCCCCACATCTTCTTTTTCCATTATCAGTTGATGGACACTTGGACTGCTTCCATAATTTGGCTGTTGTAGATAATGCTGCTATAAACATCAGGGTGCATGTGTATTTTTGAACTAGTATTTTTGTATCATTTAATACCTAATAGTGCTATTGCTAGTTCATAGTCATTCTGTTTTTAAGTTTTTGAGACAATTCCATAATATATCCATTTTTGAAGCTATTACAATTAATTAAAAAATTTTAAAAACCAATTTTAAAAAATAATTATACTGACTGGACAGTGTTATAGTAAAGTACTGAAAGTTGAGTCATCTTAATGCCTCAGAAATATTTATTTATAATCATGTATATACAAAGACACATAATTGCAAATGTATCCTTTCTATTGCTCATTGCATTCCCCACTGGTGACTACATAAAATATTTAATAATTAATATTTAATTAATTTCATTTAATTTACACAAACCATAATATACAAAGAAACTGGTAGTGGTGTTATAGTAAGTTTGTATTGTTGCCTTCCATATAAGATGAGAGAACAAATAAAGTCTACAGCTAACAATGTACAAGAGTACATTGAACTTTGATTGCTCATCAATATGTATCCAGAATAAATTCAGAGAATGAAGAAAAATTAACCAATAAAATTAATTCCAACTTATTGTTACAATAATTTAATCATAAGTTTTAGGTGATAGAAGTGATTTATACATATCATAAAAAACCTGGAAAATCTTGAAAAAAAAGAGAATAATAACAGTCACCTCAAAATGCTATCTTTCATCTCTCTGCAATATACGTATTCTGTTTCAGTTTTTAACCCCTTATTTCATTTAACATTAACTTTGGAGTATTTTCATGTTAATGAATTTCACTAATAAAAGATTTTCGGGAACTCCTTATAATCTCTAACAGTGTTATTTTATCCTGTATTTTTATTTTTGTTCATTTAAGTTTTTATTTTAATTCTTGTTAGTTAAGGCATAGTGTAATGTTGTTTTCAAGGGTAGAATTTAATGCTTTATCGCACATATAACACATAATTATTTTTAAGTGCCTTTGTTTTAAATATGTAATTCCAGCTGTTATCTTACTGATCTAAATAATACTAAATATACATTCTGAATATCCTTAATGGTTTCTTTAGGATAGATTTCTAAATGTAGTCACCGTTCAAATGGTTTCTCATTTTTCATTTAACTCTTGCTGCACTGTGCCAAGTATCTCTGAAGAAGCACTGTGACAACACCTTCTCTAGCACTGTATCCAGGTGTCTTTTTCACAAAATATTCTGTGGAGTTCTTTTTTGGATTTATATGCCAATTTAAATATCTTTAAGTTTCTGAAAAAAATAGTTAGAAAATAGAACTAATAATGAATTGATTGAATAGTGTGGGATATGCAGTACAGTGCAGTGCAATCCTTTATGAAAGGAGACTGGTGATTTCGACTAGTATTCCATCCAAAGAGGGATAATGTTGCATCCCCTGCACAGAGACAATATAGAATCTAGAATATGAAGTGAAAGATGCCACCCTTCCTGTAGAAGAAATATGATTGATATGAGCCTAATGGTAACTGGAGGTTGAAACGATTGTCTTGCCAGCCGCAGGTCTGCAAAGAGGATTCTACTACTGTGCAGTCAAACAAAGCGTATTACCAAGTATCATCATCAGCTATGGTTATTGACATCCATCAGATGGGAACTGACCTTGCCCTATAAATGAAAAATAATGGCAAAAAAGAGAATAGTAACATTCATTCACTTAGAAAAATTTTGCTAAAGCTTTTTAAAATAGAGATAGTAGGGGCACCTGGATGGCTCAGTTGGTTAAGCGTTCTACTCTTGATTTTGGCTCAGATCATGTCTCAGGGTCATGAGATGGAGTCCCACATCACACTGGGTGTGGATCCTGCTTATAATTCTCTCTCTCTCTCTCCCTCTGCCTCTCCCTCTCAACTCCTGTGGTTTCTCTCTCTCTCTCTCTCTCCCTCCCTCTCTCTCTAAAAATAAATAAATAAAATAGAATAGAATAGAAATAATAAAAATAATGTAAACTTTTCCCAGAATTTCAGAAGAAATAATTATTTAAAACATCTTATAATAATAACTGAAATAAAATAATGGATAAAAATAAAAAGTAGAGTAAATCCATTGTTAAGTATATTTATTTAAAATGTTTCTAAATATAAAATATTAATAAAATAAAATTATTAATTTCTAAATGAAATCTTAATCCACCAAAAAGGAAGGAGGACAGAAATTTGAATGAAGCCTTATTATAATGAGAAAGGATGAAGATCTATAAACCTACATATGTAGGAGATTATGAAAATATAAGAATAGAACTTTGCTAATTATTCTGATCATTTAGAAAAAGCAAATATTTCTAGAAAAATTACAATTTATAAATTCAGATTCCTTGTAGTTGAAAAACTCTGAATAGACAAAAACATTAATATAATACTTAGTTTACAGCTCTAAAAGTCATCTTTGGACTTGTGGACTTAATAAAAGTTTGAGATGAAATCCTAGTTCTACGTCCTGCTCTTTGTAAAACTCTGATGAGGTACCTTTTCCTCAATTTCCTCATCTATAAAATGGGCACCATGATACCTATTTTATAGGATTGTCCTGAGGAACAACTGCATTGAGTATCTAGGAAGCGGCACTGTTCTGTACGGTGTGGTACATATAGGAGTCTATTTCACGGTATGGTTAGATGCTTTGGGAATGGATACAATGAAAATTGAAAATGTGTCGGGTATCTTGTCAAGTAATTATCAGCAATTTCTGATCTTCCTTGGATAAATGTCTATTTATATATCCTTTGCCCATTTTTTTTAAATTGAGCTTTTTGTACTTATTATTGACTTATCAGTGCTTTTCATATATTCTGGAAATAAGTTTCTCATTAGGTATATGATTTACAAACATTTTATCCCATTATATAGATTGCTTTTTTATTTTCATTATTATGTTCTTTGAAGAACAAGAGCATTTAACACTGAAGTCCAGTACTTTTTGTGCCATATTGAAGTATTCTATGCGAAAATCAAGGTCAAAAGATTATCTGCATGTTTTCTTCTAAGAGGTTTTAGTTTATTTCCTGCATTTAGATTTAATCCATTTTGAGTTAGTTTTTGTATTTGGTGTAAGGTGAAGATGCACTAAACCGCTGAGCCACCCAGGGTGCCCTCTCTTTCTTAGTAAACAGAAATTTCACCACATTACAAACAGAGTATTCACAATCACTTGTAAATTTTAATTAGCTTAGTCTAGACCCCCCAAGTGACTCAGGGGTTGAGTATCCACCTCCGGCCCAGGGCCTGATCCTGGGGCCCTGGGATCGAGTCCCACGTCGGCCTCCCTGCATGGAGCCTGCTTCTCCCTCGGCCTATGTCTCTGCCTCTCTCACTCTCTGTCACTCTCATGAATAAAGAAATAAAAATCTTTAAATCAAAACAACACAAAATAATCCACTTAGGCCTTTGCTGGAAGGTGCTGCTTGTTGCTTGACTTGTGTTCCGTGGAGTCCGTGAGGCACGATCATCCTGACATTCGAGGCTTGCCGCTTTGTGTCACCGATGTGCTCCTGCCTCTTTATCCCTCTTTCTGTTTTTTGGTTTGATGAATTATTTTTTCATGATTCTACTTTAATTGCTCCATTTTCTCCATTCGAGAATCAGCTTTCTTTCTTTTTTTATTTAATGATCTTCAATGATGTTGCTTCTCCTCTGCCAACTTCCTGGTTCTGCACATGTGTCTGCGTGTGTGTCCGTGTCTCTGTTTCTTGGTCAGTGTGCATGAACACACCACATGATTTCAGTTCAGTCGGGGTCAGGCTGGAGAGTCAGGGCCTCCTGTCTACGTTCAGTTCTGCGACTGACGGCAGGTTTCCTAGGGCCCAGGTCAGGGCGACCCACTGGGGGCACCGCCGTCCACAGCTCACCCAGGGGAAACGAGGGAAGGGCCCGGAACGCACGACAGGCAGGGGTTCAGGATGAGGACGGCCTCACCCCTTCTAGGCCAAGACCCCGACACCTTCTGTAGGGTTTGCCTTGGATTCAGGAGCCTAGGATCGTGGGGAGCTATTGCCCATCCCTGCCCCGGGGGGACTGTCATCTTCTGGGCCTCCAGAATGAGGGTACCGGTGCCCGTGTGTGTGTGTGTGTGTGTGTGTGTGTGTGTGTGTGTTAGGAAAATAATCCCTTTATTTAAAATACCAAAAATTCCAACTACTATAAGATACCACATGTAAAAAACAAGACATAGTCTTGAGATGTAAAGGACACTGTCCCTAGAAAGTGCCTCTCTTTTTCTATTATTCTTTTTTTTTAATTTGGCTAATGGTGTCTACTGACACATATTTGGAATGTAATCTATTTATCAGCCAGCTGTTCTGGCCCAATGTGGATTTAGGATGTTAAAACATGTGTGGCTTTAGAGCTGTATAATAAAGTATAACCTTAAAATAAAAGTATCTTTTTAAAAGACTCTTATCATCAACATCACTGGTGACACCAATAAATAGCAGACATTGTAATAGGTAGTTTTTTGCAGTATTTTACAGCTAAACAGCCCTGCCATATAGGTAACATTAGTGTGTTAGTCCTGTGCACACAGGACCTCGTGGGCCTGGACGCATGTACACACCAAGGAAGAACGTGTGGGTGGAGGTATGTCCTGCAGGTGACACCCGCCTCCAAGGACATAGATATGAGGCCACAGTGGCCTGGGGACATCTGGGGGAAGCACCCGCTAGGACACTCCCTATCCCACAGGCAAGATGCAGACGATCCCCGACGGGCACAACAGCTTCTCCGGGGTCAAACCGGGGAAGACTGGACAGTCGTGTCTGAACCCAGGTGTGTGTCCAAGCTGGGGCCCTGGGTGCACACAGTCCTTCCCCGGGGCCTGTGGACAGGGGTGTGGTTGTGTCCCTGTGTGCACAGGCCATTGCCTACAGGGAGGGGGGCGTCGGCAGCACGAGCGCTGCCCCTGCAGCTTCCTCCAGGAGTGGGTCAGGGAGGGGGTCCCAGGAAGTGAGGTCACTGCCGTGTCACAGAGCCCAACAGAACTTGGAACCCCGGTAACCAGGCACCCGCATCCAGTGCAGCCCCAGCTCAGGCTCACTTGGCTGGAGACATCTGCTACTGGAGGATGTTCTCTTGCTGCCGGCCCACGTCTGGGGGCTCTGGCTCCCAGGAACCCCAGGGGTGCGGCTTGTTCCTATGCTGTAGGCAGTGGCTCCAGCATAGGTACCAAGGTGTCAGGGCGGTGATCAGGAGGCGCCGTCAGGTAACCCACGCAGGCCAGGCCAGGCCCCCGGTGCCACCATCCTGGGAGCCCCATCCCCTCCTCCTCAGGTTCAGGGAACCAGGGATGTGTGGGCAGGTCCCATCCAGGCTGGGGGACGCTGCAGGGCGGCAGGTTCCCCGGGGATCCCTTCAGGGTCACCCTGATGTCGAGGTGGGCAGGGGGGAAACAGGGTTCCTGAGGTCCTCTACCCGCCCCGGAGTCACCCCGAAGCCCTGCAGCCGCATCCCTTTGCTGTCCCCGGGGGCGGTGGGTGCGGCCTGCACTGTGGGGTGTCTGGGTGGAGGCAGCTGGGGGTGCGGCCCAGCCGAGGGGGCCAGACCGGGCGCTGAGGCCTCCTGCCTGGCTGCCGGGCACTGTCTCCACAGAGCTCCACCCGGGTCGTGGGGTGCGAGCGGGACGAAGGGGTCGTCTGCCCCACCGCCTCCAGGAGCAGGGAGGTGCCCTGCGCAGCTAACGGAGGCCAGCGCGGGCTCAGGGTGAGTGCAGGGGCTGGGCCCCCCGACACCCGGGCCCCGATGCGGCAGGAAGGACCCCGGGTCCCAGAAGCCAGCCTGCTACCCCCTGGGGCCCCCAACACTCCTGCTCCCACATGAGTCTGGATCCCCCCCTCCCCACACCTGCCCCCATGGCCCTGCCCCTGCCTGGGCCAGATGCAGAGTCCCTGCGCACAGATGTGTGGGAACATCAGAATAGAGCCCTCAGGGGAGGCCTGGTCGCCCGGCGGTTAGCGCCTGCCTTCCCCCAGGCCTGATCTCCGAGGCCCGGGATCGAGCCCCGCCTGGGCTCCCTGCACGGGCTGCTTCTCCCTCCGTCTGTGTGGCTGCCTCTCTCGGTCTCTCTCTCTGTGTCTCTGGAGGTCCTCGTACTGATCCAAATATTTTGAACATTTATCCTCTGAGATTGTTTCTCTATTGCATAGTTGGTCCTGTTTGTGTAAGAGACAGGCAGGGAGCTTGAGCGGGAGAGGGAGCCCCAGCTCCTCAAGCCCACGGGGCCCCAGCGCAGGGCCTGCCGGGGCGGGATCCCAGGCCTCCCGGCGGCTCCCTGCAGGCTGCACGTCCCCTCTGTCCCACCTCAGGGTGCAGGGGCCGCGGCCGGGCAGGGGCATCGGATCGTCCTGACCAAGCTCACCCGGACGGAGCTGCTGGAGCACAAAGTCCGACAACTGCTGCTCGCCTTGCAGCGCAGGGACGTCATCTATGTCCACAGCTTCCTGGAAGATTACCATCAATTCGCCACCACGGACGAGGTGCTGGACCTGCTGTTCACCGAGTGAGCACCTGCCCCTCCGCAGCCCAGGGCTGGGCCACCTGCTGCTGGGGAGGCTGGGGATGGTGTGAGCTTCCCGGCCTCGGGCTGCTCCCCCGCCTGGAGCAGGGTCCCCCAGGGCCTAGCGGGGTCCTGGAGGGCAGCCCCGGGGCCTGGCCTGTGGCGGGTCGGCCAGAGGGGCTGTGCCTGTGCTCAGCAGCCGTCCTCCTCCCCGTGACCAGGCCTGTGCCTCCTCCCCACCCAGCCCTCTGTCACCAGGGTCCTGAGTGGCCTGTTTCCCCATTGAAAGGGAGGTTTGAGAGTCTATCGGGGGTCTGTGTCCTGGGGCAGCCAGACCGGGGGACCCCGGGACCCCCCAAGCCCACTAGGATATGGGCCATGGGCCTGGCCGGACCCTTTCATGCTCAAGCCTTCAGGAGGCCCCAGCAGGTGCGGGCGCTTCTCCGGGAGCTGCCCGTGGCCTCACGCACAGAGCTGACGGCCCCCGGGGCTCCGGCCTAGTCGGGGTCAGAGGGTGACAGCCCCCATGATGAGACGTCACGTCCCCAGCACGATTCATGGGATGCCCCCACCCTCCTCTAGGTATGGGTACATCGCAGATGCCTGGGGTAACAACGATGTGGTCCTGCAGTGCTGGAAACTGTGAGTGACTCCGGCTCCTGCAGGAGGGCCTTCCTTCTCCAGGAGGGCAGCGAGGGGGCTGTGGGGCTGGGGGGGGGCTGCACCCTCACCCCACACATCTGCAATTCCTGTGACAGGGAAAAGGTCTAAGGCCCCTTCTGGAAAAGAGCGAAGGAGAGCGGTGGATGGGGTGCGGGTTTGGTGGGAGGCACTGGGACCCCTCAGGGAGACCTTCTCCATCCCCCCCAACCCTCTCTCTGCCCCACACCTGGGACCCAGAGCAGAGGGGGTGGGGAGCATCGCACTCTCCAATCTGGTACAGCTGCCCCGGGGGTACAGCAGGTGCTCAGGAGGGCCGGTGAGGGCTCCCGGACCAGGCGGCCCCCGCCCCGTGGGAGATGGGAGATTAGAGTCAGTGGAAGGACACCCCCGGGGGCCCCTCGGGAGGGAGGCAGCCCAGAGCCACAGGAGGGAAGGTGGCGGTCCTGGGCGGCTCCTGGCAAGGCCTGGCAGGACACAGAGCCCGAGCCCTCCTGCCTTGGAGCTTCCCAGAGCGACAGTGTGTGCAGTGAGGGCAATGACAGGCCAGACGCCCCCCGTCCCCCGATGCCTGCCGGTGGACTCAAGGGGCAGGTGGGCAGGGACCAGGCTGAGGAGGGAGCCCCGCTTCCCCAGGAGAGACGCTGATGGTCACCCCGCTGGGCCTGGGCTCCCCACACAGAGGCTGCATCCCAGCCCCTCCTTGGGGAGCAGGCCTGTGGCAGGCAGGACCACCAGGTGGCAGGGGGACGAGGAGCAGGACTGGCCTCCGACACCCCGCACGGGAAGCCGGGCCCCGGGTCCTGCAGGGCTTCCCCGGGACACCTGCATGTGACAGAGCCCTGTCTTCTGACGCCTGTGCCCGCCTGTCCCTCCCCAGGGCCATCTCCTTCATGATGCAAATATGGTTGAATTATTATGGGGACGACTTTCATCAGTTCCCAGAATTTCCCTCCCTTATAAAACTCCTCCAAATACTAAGACAGCACATGCCAGGCACAGATGCGCATCTCCGGGCCCTGCGTCACCTGAGGCAATTCAGACGCCTCCATGCAGCGGAGCGAGAGGCTGGGGGTGAGGAGGACTGGGGGTGGCCGAGCTGGGGACAGGGTGGGGCCCGCAGATGCAGCCTCCGTGCAGCTGGGCCAGGAGCAGGGGAGGGCTCACACCCCACCCCACGGGCTGCAGCCTGGGGACACCTCCCAGGGCTCTTGCCCTCACACACGGGGAGGGGTGGGAAGAGTGGCCTTGATTTGGGAGGGACGTGGACAGTCCGTCCTGGTGGTGATACTTTGTCTTCTTGGATCTACAGCTTTGGCCCGAGGAAAACACCCTGAACCCACTCTGCAGCGCACCCCAGCTCCGACCGTGGGGCCTGCTGCCCCGTGGGGCCTGGCTGCTGGGGCTGAGGGCTTGGCCTGCGATGAGCCGCCTGCTGGGGAGGCAAAGCCCCTGCAGATAGTGGTCACTGCTGCCCTGCAGGAGTCCCCTGCACCCCTGGGAGCCCTGGATGAGGAGCAGGCGCCACCCCCTGCTCTCGAGGTTGTGGATGTGCCCCCGCCACCACCTAACTCGATGGAGCAACTGGCCTCGGGGATGGAGCAACCCGTTGAGCCACCCGAAGAGCCCGCCCCATCTCCCACTGTGGAGCCTGGGGAAGGTTCAGGGTCTGAAGGGATAGTGGCTGCTGGAGATGAGGACCTGGTCAAGGCAGAGATGCTGGTTCCTGAGGTGAAGGTGGTGCACGTGTTGGTCGAACCTATGGTTCCTTGCCACGATGAGGAGGAGCCCCCTGCTCCCATGGCCACCCCGGAGGAGTAGGCCCTGGTGCCTGCAATCGGGGTCCCCAGAGGGCCAGACCTGCAACCTGCCTCCGGAACAACCTGCTTTGACCCGTTAGCAGCCCCCTTAGCAGCCCCCTGACCACCTCGGGGGCCCGCCCCAGCTCCCACCGCGGGGCTCGTGATGGCTGCAGCCCAACAGGGGCTTGCCCTCCCCTGTTATTTCACTGTTTCTATATTTTGAGTTTTTCTTTAACCTTTAACCTGTATAATGGCTTATAGAATTTTTTTTTTTTTTTTTTTTTTTTTTTTTTTTTTTAGCCAAATCTCCTTCGTTTATTTACCCAAGTCCCATAGTACAAATCCCTGGCTTATAGAGTTTTATTGTAATAAAGGATAAGTTAACTTTACACAAAATTGACTCTGATGCTTTTAAATTACACAACATGGTACTTTAGGTCCATTCACAGTGTTGCACGCCCGGAGCCCAGGGCACCAGGGGACACAGCCGAGGATCCGGGGCTCCCCCAGGACAGGCAGAGGCTGGGAGGACACAGGACAGCCGGGTCACTCCTGCAGCCAGGCCCAGAGCTGTGCAGATCGTGCCCCTACCCCGGAGCACCCAGTCCCGTGTGCTCTAGGAGTTGCAGTAGTTACTGTGGGAGCTGACTCCAGGGCTGGACAGCTGGCCGCCGCCACTGTGGTTGTCCCTCCTGGTGTCACCCTGTACCTGGGCCTGAGCAAGGGCCTCACAGGATAAAGAATCCCACTGAACTGTAGACCTGGCAGAGGGCTGGGCAGCTCCCCCAGGTGCACACACCTGAGAATCAGCACAGCAGGCCCCTCCCCCAGAAGGCCAGTTGGAAGGTCAGGGGAAAAGCAAGTTATTGACCAAGCACCACTGGAAAGTTCCAGGGGAAGTCGAGGGATTTACAGTATATAGAATCAGAGGATACTCCCTTTGTTCTTTCTTTCCTGTTTGTTTCTGTTGTTTCCCCACCCCCTTTTTTATTCTTTTTTACTTTGTTTTTTCTGTTTTCCTCCTTTTTCCAGTACAACATGTTGTTGGCCACTCTGCACTGAGCAAACTGACTAGAAGGAAAAACTCACCTCAAAACAAAGAATCAGAAACAGTCCTCTCTCCCACAGAGTTACAAAATTTCGAATACAACTCAATGTCAGAAAGCCAATTCAGAAGCACAATTATAAAGCTACTGGTGGCTCTAGAAAAAAGCATAAAGGATTCAAGAGACTTCATGACTGCAGATTTAGATCTAATCAGGCCGAAATTAAAAATCAATTAAATGAGATGCAATCCAAACTGGAGGTCCTAACGATGAGGGTTAACGAGGTAGAAGAATGAGTGAGTGACATAGAAGACAAGTGGATGGCAAGGATGGAAACTGAGGAAAAAAGAGAAAGACAATTAAAAGACCATGAGGATAGGTTAAAGGAAATAAATGACAGCCTCAGAAGGAAAAATCCACATTTAATTGGGGTTCCCGAGGGCGCCAAAAGGGACAGAGGACCAGAAAGTGTATTTGAACAAATCATAGCTGAGAACTTCCCTAACTTGGGAAGAGAAACAGGCATTCAGATCCAGGAGATAGAGAGATTCCCCCTAAAATCCATAAAAATCGTCAACACCTCGACATTTAATAGTGAAGCTTGCAAATTCCAAACATAAAGAGAAGATCCTTAAAGCAGCAAGAGACAAGAAATCCCTGACTTTTATGGGGAGAAGCATTAGGACAACAGCAGACCTCTCCACAGAGACCTGGCAGGTGAGAAAGTGTCAGCAGGCTGTAGTCAGGGTCCTAAATGAGAAGAACCTGCAGCCAAGAATACTTTATCCAGCAAGGCTCTCATTCAGAATAGCAGGAGAGATAAAGAGCTTCCAAGATAGGCAGAAACTGAAAGAATATGTGACCACCAAGCCAGCTCTGCCAGAAATATTAAGGGGGACCCTGTAAAAGAAAGAGGAGGTCCAAGGGAACAATCCACAAAAACAGGGACTGAATAGGTGTCATGATGACACTAAATCTGTATCTTTCAATAGTACTCTAAACGTGAATGGGCTTAATGACCCCATCAGAAGGTGCAGGGTTTCAGACTGGATAAAAAAGCAAGACCCATCTATTTACTGTCTCCAAGAGACTCATTTTAGACATAAGGACACCTACAGCCTGAAAATAAAAGGTTGGAGAACCATGGACCTTTCAAATGGTCCTCAAAAGAAAGCAGGGGTAGCCATCCTTATATCAGAGAAATTGAAGTGTGTCCCAAAGACTGTAGTGAGAGATGAAGAGGGACACTATATCATACTTAAAGGATCTATCCAACAAGAGGACCTAACAATCATGAATATTTATACCCCGAATGTGGGAGCTAGCCCTGATGTATATCAATTAATAACCAAAGTTGAGACACACACAGATAATAACACACTTATACTGGGAGACTTCAACACAGCATTTTCTCTAAATGACGGGTTTTCAAAGCACAACATCTCCAAAGAAACAAGAGCTTTAAATGCTACACTGGACCAGATGGACTTCACAGATGTTTACAGAACTTTACATCCAAACACAACTGAATACACATTCTTCTCAAGTGCACATGGAACTTTCTCCAGAATAGACCATATACTGGGTCACAAATCAGGTCTTAACCAGTACCAAAAGATTGGGATTGTCCCCTGCATATTTTCAGACTGTAATGCTTTGTTAAGATTTTTTTAAAGATTTATTTATTTATTTATTTATTTATTTATTTATTTATTTATTTATTTATGATAGACAGAGAGAGAGACAGGCAGAGAGAGGCAGAGACACAGGCAGAGGGAGAAGCAGGCTCCATGCCGGGAGCCTGACATGGGATCGGGAGCCTGACATGGAACTCGATCCCAGGACTCCAGGTTCACACCCTGGGCTGAAGGCAGGCGTGGATGGAACTGGAAGGTATTATGCTGAGTGAAGTAAGTCAACCGGAGAACGACAAATATTATGTGGTCTCATTCATAAGGGGAGTATAAATATAATGAAAGTGAAAAAAGGGTAAAAGAGAAAAATGAGTGGGAAATATCAGTGAGGGATACAGAACATGAGAGACTCCTAAATCTGGGAAACAAATGAGGGATAGTGGAAAGGGAGATGAGCTCGGGGTTGGGGTGACTGGGTGATGGGCACTGAAGCGGGCACTTGACAGGATGAGCACTGGGTGTTATACTATATGTTGGCAAATTGAACTCCAATAAAAAAATAATTTAAAAAAAAGCCAAATTCCCCATCACTACATTGTTCTGCATAAATCAGCCCCTGTTAATCCCTCCATTTTTAATTTTTTTTCTTAATTATTACTATTACTTCTGAGTAAATAGACATTATTTAAGTCTGTTGAATTTCTCAAGCTATTTGAGGCTCAAGGTCTTTGTGTTGGTTATACCCATTGCTTAGAACACTTTTCTCCTTGATCTTCATTTGGTGAGCTTGGCCTCACACACGTTTCCATTTTTCTGATCTCAGCCTGATTACTCCCTTCTCAGAGAAACTCTATTTGACCACTATACCCTGGGTAGTTACTTGAAAGCACTATGCCCCAGGAATAATGCTCCCTATGGCATCACTTCATTTATTTATTTATTTTTCATGGCACTTGTCACCACCTGCAATTACCTCAATATCCATGTTTGTTTTTCATTGTCTTCCACAATAAAAATATCCTACAGAACACGGAGTGTATTCCAACGAAGAAGGAAATTATTCGCAAAATATGGTTTATTAAATGCAGAATCTAGTGATGACAATTTGACTATGATGTGTAGGATGGTTTGTGAGAAGATTAAATGAAATAACAAATAAAAATGTTATGTGCTAAGTCCCTAGCATTTGGTTCAGACTTTTTAAATATAAGCTATCACTGTTATTATGAAGATCATAATGTGGCCATGAAGAAGGAGCCAGAAGGAAAATGGAAGAAGAGAATGTAGAGAGGAAACTAGTTCTGGACATGCTGAAACCTTAATAGGATGCTAACAGTGGAAGAGCAAGGAAGCAAAAAGCTGGGACACCTAAAGGTGGTAGAATGATTTGAAGGGGCATGAAAATGTATGAGAATGAAAAAAATTAAGTTTGAATTCTAAATTATTACTTGTTAATGTGACCTTGAGCAATTTGCTTAACTTTTCTGAACTACAACTTCTTCACCTATAAACAGGAGGTGTGTCTTAATGATCTATTTCTATGTAACATAACCCCAAAGTTTAATGACTTGAAGTGACTATTCATTATAATCTCTCATAGTTTGGGAGTTTGGGCTCAGCTGGGTGGTTCTTAGTTGGGGTTCCTTCTGAAGTGACAGTAAGATAACGGGTAGGGCTGGAATCATCTGACAGCTTTTTCATCCCTATCTCTGACATCTGAGCTGGGATGGCTGGACACATTAGCTAGTCAGGCACCTCTTTTTCAACATGGCTATTACTCCATGGCTAACTTGGACTTCTTCACAGCATGGCGGTCTCAGGGATTTGGACTTCTTTCATGGCAGCTGGCTTCATGCAGAGCAGGCTTTCCAAGAGACCCAGGTGGATGCTGCCCAAGAAGCCTCAGAACAGCAATTTACTAATAATGGGCATTAAAATGTTATTGAAAAGTCAGTTAATTTTATGAGAATCTCAATGAGATTATTGCCATCTGTATTATATATTTCTTTTTGTAAGCCAGTATATTTCCTTGTTTCTCAATACATTAACTCTTTTGTTTCACACAAAGCACTATTATAATTTGTTCTATTTTTTGGTTAAGACATAAATGAGGAGTTCCTAATTTCTCCATGTATTTTGTTTTATCCAGCCAATAAATAAGCCAATCATTTGCTTTAGTCAATTTTCTTTCTATGTTGTCTCTTCAATATACAGTTAATAAATATAGATCAAAAATGAAAATCATTGGGATGCCTGGGTGGCTCAGCGGTGGAGCGTCTGCCTTCAGCTCAAGGTGTGATCCTGCAGTCCCAGGATTAAGTCCCACATCATGCTTGCTGCATGGAGCCTGCTTCTCCCTCTATGTCTCTGCCTCTCTCTCTGTGTGTGTGTGTGTGTGTGTTTCATGAATAAATAAATAAAATCTTAAAAAAGTTAAAATCATTTCACAAGTGATAAATAAAGATGAGACATTTGAGTAAAGTATGAGTTTAAGGGAAGTCATGAACAGTAATTACTAATAGTCCACAAATTTTTAACGATTTTACAATGAATGGGATAAGGGATACTATGAAATTTCATACTGCATTTGATACAAATGAAAACACCCCATGCTCTTCCAAGCTCTCATTTTTAACTCTTTTAAATGGAAATGAATTTGTCCACAGAGTTTAATTTTCTGCATGGTCCAAGGACAGACTTATACTTAGCAACTTCAATTCATACGTTTTGTAAGCTTAAGCCCTTGAACCAGGATCTGCAAATGGAAAATCCTTGAAATACTTAATGATGAGTTATGTCAGGAAGGAGTAGTAGGCTGAATAATGGTAACCCAAAGATTTCAGGTTCAAATCCCTGGAAACTGTAAATGTTACCTTAAAGGGAAAAGTCTTTGCTGTGTGGTTAAGGATCATGGCATGTGGAGATCATTCTGGGTTTTCCAGGTGATCCCAAAATCCATCACAAACATCCTTATGAGAGAGTAGCAAAGGAGCTTTGACACCCAGACACACAGAAGCAAAGGCCACTTAAAAATCGACACAGATTGAAGGGATACGGCCCTAAGCCAGGAATGCCAAGGAATGGCATCAGCTGCTGGATGCTAGAGGCGACCAGGAGCAGAACCTTGCACAGACACATGGAATTCAGACTGGAGGAAAACTGAAAGAGAATATGTAGCACTCCAGAGCCAATGGAGAATAAATTGCTATTGTCTTAACCCATCAAGTTTGTGATAACTTAGTAGAGCAGCCACAGGAATCTAATATAGGATGAACATAAGCTAACGTGGACCAAATTAGAATATACAGGAAGTTTTTAAGATGCCTGGATTTGTAAAAAGTATTAGAGAAAGCCCCATCCTACTAAATGATGCTAAAATTCTCCATCATATTTTCTTATTTGCTTTTGATCCATCTATCCACCCCTGTGAAGGAGCCATTCATTTATACAACGAATATTTATTAAAAGCAAATACAAGCCCACATTCTGGAGAATATAAAGTGGCCATGGAGTTTATTTTCCACCAGAGCACATAGACATTAGGTAACAATCTCTAACTTAATAATTGATTGAATGGAATCGTTTTAAATACTATGAGGAAATGTAGGATGGTTCAAAGATGAGCTGTGTGATATTGCAAAACTTATTTAAAATGACTGAATTGTTTTTTTTTTTTTTTCTGCTTTGTTTCAACTTGCTTGGCAAGGTTTGTAAGACATGTAAATGAGATTATGTCTAGCACATAGTAGCTTAATAAAAAAACAAAAACAAAAACCCTCCTCTTGCATTATTTTCTTTGTCCTGTGTGGATTATCATTTCTCTCCATAGACAGGGAATTACAGCTATGGTATTAGAATGTATACTCTCTTCACAAATATGCTTGTTTTTATATCATTATTCATTTATGACTTTACCAGAAAATGTAATTAAAGTTCATAATATATTTTTCTATATCAGATCCCTTAGTGTATATTCTTCAGGGCTATAAATTATGTGATAGTGTACCTTGGGCCCTTTAAAATAAACTATAAGAAGCTATCAGAAAAAGTTGTCTGTAGGATATGGACACTTGTCAGATTTACCTGGTCATGAATAATATCCAGGAAATACGGCATCATAGTTTAACTTTCCTATCTACTTAAAGCAAACCCTAAAGTCAACTCTAAAGTATGCATATTTTAATCATAATGCCATTATGTATTAGAAGTAAACTTCAACTGAACAATGTGTATGCCACAAAATCCAAGGATATAGATTTATTAATCTGGATAGTTGCCAATAAGAAAGCATTTTAAAAGTGGCTGAGACAAATGAACATTGTAGAGAACTCTACAATTTTTTAAATAGTGATTTTCTACCTCCAGTTAAATCAACCATATGAAATGAATATTTTGTCTTAGATTAACATTGATTTATGTGAATCTAAAACCAGTCAAACTGGGTCAAAATCATTGGGTAATCTATCTTTGAAAATAATGTAGCCGACCTTGGATTAAGGTATTCTATTTTAACTGGTTTTCCTTCTTATTGAACTGTTATGTTGGTTGATGTAGGTTAAATAGATTTAGTATATCTATAGCTGTATTAGAAAACCATCTGCTTTTATATCCAGTACAGTAAAATTATCAGCTCAGAGTATTTACAAACTTCTCTTGTTATTCCACATTATTTCTGGGGCTTCTCAAAATGCTAAGATAGTAAATTGCACCACCAACAAAAAATATTCAATGAATATCTGCCAAGACAGAATTAGATCACATCTATTTCCTGAAAGAACTTAAATAAGAAAAATGAAATTTCTTATTTGAGAAATAAGAATTAGCTTAAATGCTCAGCTAGTCATTGAAGGGAATGATGGTGGTTATAGCTTGCAAAACCCCTATGTGTAAAAAGAAATACAGAGTTAGCTCATAAAATATTTTAGCTTTTGATTAGGGAATTGAAGGATTGAGAAGTAGAAATATTTCAAATCAAGAGAGAACAATCTCACTGTTACTGTTCTCTAAATGACAGTAGATTTCTGTTACCTTTCTTACAGGAGAACATAATCCAGCCTAATTATAATTTAAGGCATGCTATTAAAAATGAATAAAAATTAGTTCAGATTCTCAGAAATATCATGGAACATGCTTTTATTTGCATTATATGTACCCTACTTATTGATAGATGCTGGATGGGATCCCTGGGTGGCTCAGTTGGTAACTTGGCCAACTCTTGACTTTGGCTCAGATCATGATCTTAGTAGGGTCCTGGGTGAAGCCCTGGGCAGCAGGCTCCATGCTCAGTGGGGAGTCTACTTGAGGATTCTCTCTCTCCCTCTCCCACTCCCTTCCCCACTCCAATGCTCTCTCTCTCTGAATCTCAAATAAATATTTTTTTAAAAGAAACTGAAGAAAAATATTTTTAAGCATACAGTGTTTTATTAGTGTCAAGTGTACAATATAGTGATTCAACAGGTCCATACACCACCAGTTCTCATCACAAGTGCACTTGTTTTTCTTGTTTCTTTTTAAAGATGTATTGGGCTTATTTACAAAAAAGAGAAAGCACAAGAAGGAGGAGGGCAGAGGGAAAGAATCCTCAAGCAGACTCCCTGCTGGATCCGACAGCCCAGTGGGGCTCGATCTCAGGACCCTGAGATCATAACCAGAGTGGAAACCAAGATTCTAAGGCTTAACTGACTGAGCCACTCAGGTGCCCCACAAATGCACTCCTTAATCCCCATTACCACTTAAAAAAATCCCCATTACCTACTTAACTCATCCTCAACCTCCCCTCAGGTTGTTCTTTATAGTTCAGAATCTGTTTCTTGATTTTTCTCTTTCTCTCTTTTTTCCTTTGTTCATTTGTTTTATTCCTTAAAATCCACTTATTGAGGGTTTTTATCATGAATGAATTTTGAACTTTGTCAAATGCTTTGTCTGCATCTATTGAAATGATTATCTGGTTCTTATCCATTTCTCTTATTGATGTGATGTATCATGTTGATTGATTTGTGAATTATTGAACCACCCTTGCAACCCAGGAATAAATCCCTCTTGATTGTGGTCAATGATTTTTTTTTTTTTAATGTATTGGTAGATTTGCCTTGCTACCATTTTGTTGAGGATTTTTGCGTGTGTGTTCATCAAAGGTATGATCTTGGAGTTCTCTTTTTTTGTGGTATTTTTATCTGATTTCGGTGTCAGGGTAATGCTGGCTTCATGAATTGAATTTGGAAGTTTTCCTTCCTTTTGTATTTTGTGGAATACTTTGAGAAGACTAGGCATTAACTCTTCTTTGAATGTTTCATCGAATTCACTTGTGAATCCTTCTAGTCCTGGACTTTGGTTTATTAGGGTTTTTTTGATTACTGATTCCATTTCTTTTCTGGTTATCAGTCTGTTCAAATTTTCTATTCCTGTTTCAGTTGTGGTAATTTATGTGCTTTTAGGAATTTACTCATTTCTTTTGAGTTATCCAATTTGTTGAAATGTAGTTTTTCATAATATTTTCTTATATTAGTTTATATCTCTGTGGTGTTGGCTGTTATTTCTCTTCTCTCATTTGCAATTTTGTTTATTTGAGTCCTTTTTCTTCTTTCTTGATAAATCTAGTTATAGGTTTATCAGTTTTATTGATTTTTTTTTTCAAAGAACCAGCTCCTGGTTTCATTGATCTGTTTTTTTTTTTTTTGTTTTTGTTTTTGTTTTTTTAGTTTCTATAGTATTTATTTCTGGTCTAATCTTTATTATATCTATTCTTCTGGTTTTAGATCTTGTTTATTGCTCTTTTTCTAGTTCTTTTAGGTATAATATTGGTGTTTGAGATTTTCCCTGCTTCCTGAGGTAGGCCTGTATTGCTGTAAACTTTCCTCTTAGAACCACTTTTGCTGTAACCCAGAAGTTTTGAGGCATTGTGTGTTCATGTTCATTTGTTTCTGTGTACTATTTTATTTTTTCTTTTATTTCCTGGTTGGCCCATTCATTGTCTAATAACACATTATTTAGTCTCATTATATTTGTGCTCTTTCTAGATCTTTTTTTTCATGTAGTTGACTTCTAGTTTTGTACTTCTGGGGTCAGAAAAGATGCATGATATGACTTTAATCTTCTTGAATTTGCTAAGGCTTATTTTACAGGCTAATATCTGACCTGTTCTGGGGACTGTTCCATGTGTACTTGATAAAATGTGTGTTCTGCTGTTTTAGGATGGAATGCTCTAAATATATCTGTTAAATCCATCTGTTCCATTGCTGTAAATGGCTTATAAAAATCCCCTACTATTATTGTATTATTATTGATTACTTCCTTATGTTTGTTATTAACTGTTTTAACTATTTGGGTGCTCCTATGTTGGGTGCATAAATATTTATAGTTGTTATATCTTCTTGTGCCGTCCCCTTTATTATTATATAGTGTCCTTCTTTGTCACTTGTAACTATCTTTGTTTTAAAGTCTAGTTTAGGGATCCCTGGGTGGCGCAGCAGTTTAGCTCCTGACTTTGGCCCAGGGCACAATCCTGGAGACCCGGGATCAAATCCCACGTCAGGCTCCCGGTGCATGGTACCTGCTTCTTCCTCTGCCTATGTCTCTGCCTCTCTCTCTCTCTCTCTCTCTCTCTCTGTGTGACTATCATAAATAAATAAAAAAATTAAAAATAAATAAATAAATAAAGTCTAGTTTATCTGGGGTGCCTGCTTGACTCAACCATTTAAGCATCTGGCTCTTGGTTTCAGCTCAGGCCATGATCTCATGAGTCATGGGGTGGAGCCATATCTGGCTCCGTGCTCAGCAAGAAGTCTGCTTGAGATTCTCTTCCTCCTCCTCCCGCTGACTCTCCCTGCAACTCTCTCTCTCGCTCGCTCTCAAATAAGTAAATAAATAAATAAATCTTAATAAAATAAAGTCTAGTTTGCCTGATGTAAATATTGCTACTCTGACTTTCTTATGACAACCATTTGTATGATGGATGATTCTCTAACCACTCACTTCAATACACACGTGTCTTTAGATCTAAAATAAGTCCCATAGGCAGGATTTAGAAGGGTTTGGTTTTTTATCCATTTTGTCACCCTATGTCTTTTTAAAAAAATATATCTATTTATTTTTTTTTAGAGAGAGAGACCATGAGTGGGAAAGGCAGAGGGAGGGAGAATCCAAAGCAGATTCCATGCTGAGCAGGGAGCCCAACATGGAGCTCAATCCCAGGACCCCAAGATCCTGATCTGAGCTGAAGTCAGACCCTTAATGATCTAAACTACCCAGGTGTGCCTGTCACCTTGTGTCTTTTGATAATTATTGATAAATATTTATTGTCATTTTATTATTTGTTTTGTCATTGTTTCTAAAGATTTTCTCTGATTTTTCTTCTCTTTTTCATGTTTTGCTGATTTTCTTTAGAGATATATTAGAATTTTTCTCTTTATTCTTTTTATACTTATTAGTGGGTTTTTTTGTTATCTAGTTACCATGTGGTTTGTATATAATATCTTCTGTATATAGCAGTCTATATTAAGTTGATGGTCATTTAAGTTTGAAACCATTGTTTACTCCTTTCCTTTCTATGTTTTAGATATATGTTGCCATATTTTACAACCTTTCATTTTGTGAGTTCTTTGATTTTTCACAGAAATATCCAGTTTTACTACTTTTGTGTTTCCTACCTTTATACTGTCACTTTTGGTTTCTCCTTTCCACTCAGAGTCCCCTTTAATATTTCTTGTAGGGCTAATTAGTGGTCATGAACTCTTTTAGCTTTGTCTCTTTATCTCTCCTTCTATTCCGAATGATAGCCTTGCTGGATAGAGTATTCTTGGATGCAGATTTTTCCCATTCAGCACTTTGAATATATGGTGGTACTGCTTTCTGGCTTGGAAAGTTTCTGCTGAACCCCACGCCCCCATGGCCTTATGAGATTTTCTTTGTATGTGACTATACTTTGGTCTTACTGTATTTATTTATTTACTTATCTATCTATCTATCTATTTATTTATTTATTTATTTGATAAAGATTTTATTTATTTATTCATGAGAGACATAGAGAAAGACGCAGAGACAAAGGCAGAGGGAGAAGCAGGCTCTATTCAGGGAGCCTGACATGGGACTCGATTCCCGGTCTCCAGGATCACACCCTGGGCTGAAGGCAGCACTAAACTGCTGAGCCACCTGGGCTGCCCAGTCTTGCCGCTTTTAAATTTTTTTCTCTATCATAATCTTTTTCGATTTAATTGTAATATGTATTGGTGTAGGTCTGTTTTTGTTGATTGTTTTGAGGGGTGTTCTGTGCTTCCTGGATTTGGAGATCTGTTATTTATCCTCAATTAGGGAAGTTTTCAGCTAATATTTCTTCAAGTTAATTTCTGCCCCTTCTTCTTTCCCTTCTTCTAAAACTTCTATACTACAAATATTATTACATTTGTTGGAGTCACTGAGTTCCCCTAAAGTCTATTCTCATTTTGCATTGTTCTTTGTTCTCTCTTCTGTTTGGCTTGATTACTTTCCGTTACTCTGTCTTCTAGGTCATTAGCTCATTCCTTTGCTTATTTTAGCCTGTTGATCATTCCAGCAAGCATATGTCTTATTTTGTTTATTGAGCCCTTTATCCCTGCTGTGTTATTCTTTATCTCTGTGTTATGGGTCCCATTCATGTTTTCTACTCTTAAATCAAGTGAGTATCCTTCTGATGATTGCTTTCAATTCTCTATCAGGCATGTACCTATATCTATTTCACTTAGATATTTGGCCATGGCCTTGTCCTGTTCTTTCATTTGGGAAAAAATTTTCTGTCTTCTCATTTTGTCTAAGGTCTCTGCTTGCTTTTTTGTTTGTTTGTTGTTTGTTTTTTGTTTTGTTTTGTTTTGGGTGTTTTATTTTGTTTTGTTGTTGTTGTTTTGGTTTGGTTTGGTTTGGTTTTATACATCAGCTACCTCTCTTATTCTTAAGGGTAATGGCTTTATGAAAGAGAAGTCCTTTAGTGTCCTTCTCTATAGTTTCTCCTGTTCCCCAGGGTCTGGCACATTTGGGCATGTCTCCATTTCTGGATGTGCTCTGCTATTTTGTAATGGCCAATTTACCCTTCAGGCCAGTTATCTGTAGATTCTCTCTTGGTCTGTGGTGGGCAATGTTTGGTCCCTTGTCTGAATGTGGTATGTTTTTACTAGGTGTGCTCTGGTCTATTTGTAAAATGAGACCTATTGCCACCACTGCCAAAAGTTAGGCTCTGCAAAAGTCCTGAGTCAGGAGGCATAGTGTGAGCAGGGATTTGGGGCAATCCTCTAGGGGAGGAGGCTAACCTTACTAGGACTGAGGCAAAGGAGACTAAGAAGGGTGCTTCTCTTTGGACACTGGGGGTGGGGCTTAGTACAAGCAAGTTAGGTAGTGAGTGTTAGTCCTGTATTGGTTCCTGCAGGTGGCCCTCTGCTTATACTCAGGAACAGTGGAGGGAGATGACTCTGGCCAGTTCATTTGTTCCTGGAGGAATCTCTCTGTGAATGCTTCTTCCCTGGGATGTGCTCTGAAATGAGCAAACAACCTTCCCACTCTATTCCCCAGGCACTTTTCAGATCACTCTTTCCACTGTATGTCAGTGAGTTGTTTGCATCCCTTCTTTCCAAGAGAAGTGTAATGCTCTTTGGGCTCTATTCAGCCAAGTCCACTGACCTTTAAAACTACAGCTTTTATGCCCACTGGTTCCCAGAAGTCATGATTCAGCACCTCTTACTTTCCAAGCCAATTGCTATGGGGATTTGCTTTCTCCTTGTGCTCCCCTGTGTGTTAATCTATCTCTGGCCCTTTTCTATGACCCTGGCTCTCTCTGTTCCACAGCAGCCACATCTGTTTTTCTCCCAAACTGCATCTCCATACTTTCCACTTTCTTTGATGTGACCTCTTTTCTGTGGAGTTTGTTCTTCCAATCTTCAGGTCAATTTCTGGGGGATTTAAGATGATTTGACAGTTAGCTAGTTGTATTCATGGGAGGAAGGCAGGGTGGGGTCTCCTACTCTGCCACTATCTTCCAACCATAAAGAACTCTTTCAATGATTTATTCCCAAATAACAATTAATTGAAGCAACTCAACTTTAAAGGTGAAAAAATATATATGTTTTGGTCTTTAAGCTAGCTAGTGTGCCAGCAAATTAGAGTTATTCTTGAGTTCATATTTCTCTGAATTGGAGTAATGTGCTAATACATTATGGGGAAAGTGGGGGAGAAGGAAGAAGTAGAAATATTCAATTTGGCCATGGCATTGCAATATTTCCTCTCTACAGCATAGCAACCAGATTAAGAAAGAAAAATAGAGTAGGTGAACTAACTTTCAGAACTGTAATAGCACCTGTGATAAAGGGTGATTATGGCAAAATAAACATCAATTTCCAGTTGGAAAAAAAGGCAATTATTTTTCAAACTCCTTAGAAACAATTAATTTAGAATCTCTAAGACAAACCTTTGTCATTTCATACTGGACTTTGGTCAATACAAAATGACAGATCATTTTTCTCCCTCCTCCTTTCTGCTAAGTCTATTACACATACTGAAAATAAGGCAAGATAGAACTAAAAGAGAAATCTGGAAAGGGGAATTCTCTCTCACTGTAAAAATTATGTCAAACATTTTTAGATGGAACATTTCAGGAGTTATGTGCAGAAATATAGCGACTATTTATAGCTTTGTTAATGTAAGATTTTACTATGTTGTTGCCATGGGACTGAAAAGAATATATAGATTTGAGAAGAATATGTATTAATTTCTAATATATTTTATTAGGATGTTTAAACATATGATGATCCATTGAAATAAAATTTGCCTGAAAAATTTATTTGATGAATGTTCACATTAACAACTGTTCTCAGATATAATTTTTCAGAAATTAATTCAGGAAATTTCTGATATTAATTTAAGAGCAATAGGTTAATTGATTTTAAATAAACCTGCCTATCCATTTAAAGTTGAGCGTTCATGATTCATTCTATATTTTTCCAATTTTAAATGTTAAAATTTTAAATATAATAATTATTCATGCATTAATTTTAAATCTGGCATTTTTAAAATTCATATATGAGTAGCATATATGATTAGTGTAGAAAACATATTACTCAGCTCTTTTCTTTTTAATAAAATAAGCTTAAGGGAATTTCTAGGGTGATAGAAATATCTTTTAGCATGTTTTTGGTGATGCTTACATTAGTGTCTATGATTATCAATATTATAAACTTAAAAATGAAAACAGAACACCTAGCACTGAAAGCTTAAGATCTATACATTTAATTTCCTGTAAATTTTATATTTGATAAAAGAATAAGCACATCACACACATAGCCCTACTATACCAAAATTTCCCTACAACTTTAAATAGTCCTGAAACCTGAAGTTTACCCCATGATTCATAGTAAGAAATCCTTTCTAGTTAATATATGAATTCACACATATAATACTTGGCATTACAACCAAAAAGAGAAAGAGATACATAACACTATAAAGTCATTTTGTTAGTAGAATGGAATAGAGAATATGAAGGAATGATAGGAAATGAGCATTGCCAAAATTTCTAGGTCCCCTTTGATAAATAAAATATTAAAACTAGGAAAAACAGCACTACTGAAAACTAGGAAATTACATTTTATCCACATGTACAAACTCAAGAAAGTCACCAAAAATAATGCAGATGGAACTAAATTATAGAAAAGAACTGCCTTTAGAAATAGGTATATTTTCCAGAGAGGAGACTTTAATCTTTTAGATGAAGGTTCATATCAAGAGCAGGAAAGAAAAGCAAGATGTCAAATCTTACTTAATGTGACATAGTTACAGAAGTCAATTCCGGAGACCCAGGGAACATCAAATCAGCCTAGCCAATATAGCACAAATCAGCAGGGTTTTGGAAAAATTCATCATAAGATGATAAAAGAGGAGACCTTGAGTGACTCTTCTAACACCATGGAAAGAGGATCAAGAAAAAGAGAGAAGAAACCATGAAGTGATGTTTAACACACATTAGAAACACTTGAAATGAGAGCCATTAAGAAACAATCTAGGGATCTTGTGATAACAATATCAAAGAACAAAAAATATCAGATGTGTAATCAAATGCAATAGGAAGCAACACCTGAAAGAGTAATTGAGAGTAGCTACAGTTTGTATCTTACTGGAAGGTCTCTCCAAAGGTTAATCTCAGAAAAAAAAAAAAAATCACTTGTAGAAAAGATATGAGACACAGACAAAAAAATCAAAATGAGTGATGTAGATTTTTTATAAAATGTGTGGATTTCTAGTCCTTACAGGTGACTGAAACACACCAGTTTATAGTACTTCCTATGTTACAAATATCCGTTAGAATGTTTAAGAAATATAATAAGAAAAGGATAATTCATTGCTAGAAACTATAGAAGTATTCTATGTCTATGACAAACTCTAATATATATGTAAAATTGTAACTAGATTAAAGGAAAGACAAATAGCTCTATTTATCTATTAGAAGATAAAGCAATTTTGGAAAATAATTTGAAGAGTCTCTGTGAACTTGTTAATCCAATTGAAAGTACAGAGCGGCAAACTTCTAAAATTTGGGGAAAGTGAAAAAGCAGGATTCAGTTATTCGGTTGTTGGTCATAGGGACAAATATTGATCTTAATATTAATGTTGGTACAGCTTCAGGATATCAAGAATAAATCCGGGGGTAAATAATTAAAAACCCAACTCAAATGATAAATGGGTTACTCATTCTTTCTAATTGCCTTCTACTAGGCATTTAGTGTGTGGTCTTGTGTTAAAACAGGGGAGTGGGCTGGTTTTGAGCTCTGTTGTTATGGTTACCCTTAGCGTATCAGGGGCTTCAAATTCTTCTAATAACACCTGTATTTGATTCTCTATTTGTTCTTGGGCCTCTCCTTGCTTTGGTTCCCAGAGCTATCTCAGAATTCTGAATGGACATTCTACTGGCCTTTTTACTGGGCTCAATGATGTTGTGATGGGGGTTGAGGGACTGGGATGCACCTGGGTGCTCTCAGTAAGTCTCAGTCTCAGACTCTGCAAAAATAAGTCTCTGTGCTGTGGCCTTTATGAATGTTCTTGCACCTTCCCCAGTTGTGACACTCTGCCTACCCTTTCTTGCAGATGCAAAATTTTTTTCTTTTTTATTGTTCTCTTGACTATTTTTGATGCCTTTACGCATGTTAAGACTTTTTGTTCCTTAGAAGAGATACGGAAAATGGGTCTGTGTGGCGTTTTTGCTGGTGGTTGACATTCCCTCTCTGGCTTCAGTGATTTTCTCCCATTTTCCTCAGGCTACAGATACTGGTAGCCTCCCTCAGTATTAAGTTTTCTGTTCCTTAGGAAAGTGTACTACAGTAGTAACAATTTTTCCCCTCCAGCAGCACCTTAGGGGAAGTTTCTCAGGATGTTCCCCGATATTCTCCGTGAGCAATTTGTTGGGATCCTGGAGGAAAAATCTGCAAAAGGATGCAATGCTTCCTTATAAGCCTCAGGAGTTTGACACTTTGATGCTAAGCAAACCTCGGCTTTTAAAGATTTGTTAAAAATTTCTAGCTGGATTTTTTTACTGAAAAATATGTTATTTAATGGTATTTGTCCCAGGTTGGCAAATGTTCACTCCTGTTTTTTATCTACACATACCTTTCTTCCTTTTTGGAGGTAATTCTTTGTCCTTTCTCCATTCTTTAAATCTTTCAAGTTAGAGGCATTTATTTGTAACTTATCTTTTTTTGTTTGTTTTGCCCTAATTATGAGAGGAAGTGATGTTCTTTCCAGCTCTCTAAGTCTCTGAGCTAAAGCTGGTTTACTTTATTATTATTCAAATTTGACTGCCTGAGACTTTTAATGGACCAGAAACTAGCAGGAGTTTCATGTGCACAGGCTGATACTCTGGTCCAAGCCTAAAATGCTTTTCGTAGGAGAGAGAATTATATATGCAAATACATCCTTTATTAAACTTTAATTGAACCCAATAAACTTTGATTGCCAGCTTTTGTTTTGTTTACAATGTAGATTACTTCTCTCTAAACCTTACTTCTAGACTACTTTCTACAAATACCCCTTTTTGCCCAAATCTTCAATCACTACATTGACTCTTCTTTCTTCTTGAAAACAGTGTTGGAAACCTTCAAGGCTATGAAATACTTTGTTGTAGCAAAGAAAATATAGTTAGTTTTACACCTCTAGATGTGCTAATTATGTGAGAAAGTGCCCTTTTGCAGATTTTCTCATATCTACAACCATTAGTGTTTCTATTCAGATGGTCGGGCATATCTATTCACTGCTCTTAGAAGGATGACCCTTAGTTTCATACACAAATTAATTTGTAATTCTGTTTCTTGTCTGATTGCTTTTGTTTCTTTTAAGATAACTTTATAGAAAAGGCAATGCTACTCTATTAAAAATGCAAGCTTAATTATTGATTTATTTTTAAAGGAATTTTATAATTTTCCCTGTAGTAAGTTTTGCTAAACATAATTCTCAAAGGAATGAATGAAATTTTCTTTTATCAATTGCTGCAGCCAAAATAAATGTCAATATATGATAAATTCTTTAACAATTTATTGGCAAATAATGCATTATATAATACATTTAAAATTTATATCTATTTCAATGGAAAGACGTTAATATCATTATGACACACATTTCTTTTTCTGGAGGCTGTCTCATGGATTTTTAAAAATATTTTCCTCTACGTTTTCTAATTTTTGTATTGATTCATAATAGTTTTATGAAGATGAATATTTTAGCATTTAAGAAAGGATTTTATGGTAATCATTATGATTCTTTCTTTGATTATAGCACGCTTTGAAAAATTGTCTTTCCTCAAATATGTTCACAAGTAATCAAACACATTTCTTAAAGTATCTTTGTAGTTTAAAATTAAAGCTAATGCATTTGAGCCCCTTAAAAAATAGTTCAATATTATAAATAAGGTGCATGTGTTTTGTTTATTATAGTTTCCTCAAATAATATTTGGTGGTACTCTTATCAAATCTGCTTTCCTAACAAGAAATCCCACCAACATATACAGGACCTTCTGCATTCTACTGACCTATTCTTTTTTAAGGAAATGATGACAACTTAAATCACATTACCATTAGAATGTATTAAAAAAAAAAAAACAGTTGGAAATCAGCTTTTTCTCTTTTTTAACTTCTTACCTGTTTATTTTTTATGGTGAAAATTGGATGGTTTATTTCTAATTCTAAAGAATAGTATTAGAGTAGACTTCTAGTTTCAGATTTTGCATGGAAAGAATTTAGAAATTGCCACTCTGTCCTAACTAGTAGTAAAGCTAAACAGATTAAAAAACCAGCAACTTTCCTTGGATCCATAGAGAAGAGAGGACACAAGGCAAACTACTACCCCCGAGATTGGAGAGACTAACAGACAAATCTAAGGAGTTGCTGCGTCCCTGAGCAGAGACTTACAAGAGGAAGCTGCCTAAGAAATTAGGGCATGGTAGGAAAACCTGAATGGTAGTTGATGAAGAGCTTGTGGCTTAGTGCAGATAACAAATAGAGTGAAAAACTGCACAGGTCCCAAACAAAGGAAGGCCCCAACCATATTGTGAGGTTAACCTCCGGGAGCTCAACCAGGTGCCAATAATAAGTATCTGAGAAAATCCTCTTGGACTTTGGGATGGTTGGGGGAAACCATTCTGAAGTATACCATACCAAAACTCTATTCTTCTTAATACAGGGAAAACTAGAGCCTACCCTGCTTATGAGAGCCCAAATGACTTGGAAAGGTGGAAATAGCCACTAGAGGCCATCCCTAGCCATCCTGTCACACCTTAGAATGGAGGAAAAAAAAAAAAAAAACCTGAGAAGTGCTTGTGAAGTTCATAGTTTAGAGGCACAGGCTTCACTAAAACACTGAGACCTAATCAGAAAACTGTAGCACACTTCCCTCCCCGCACAGCTTACCCGCACATTACTAAAAGCCTATTTGCAGCAGTCCCTTTCATCCAGCCTATTTGCAGCAGTCCCTAAACATCATGTTTAGCTACCAAGAAGATACTATAAGCATACCTAAAAGGCAAATCAACTAAACAAAACAAAATTTGAAGGGACAAAGCAAGCATCAGACCCAAACGTGGCAAGGATGCTGGGAGTATCAGGAATTTAAAACTATAATTAATATATTAAACTAAGCATTCTAATGGATAAAGCAGACAGCATGCAAGAACTGATGAGCATTATAAGCAGATGTGGAAATCCTAAGGAAGTACCAAAAAGAAATTTTAATGATCAAAATCATTGTGACAGAATTAAATCAATCTCTTTGATGGGTTTATTAGCAGACTACAGAGATTGAACAATGCGGTTCTACATAATTCATGGTTCAAAGATGAAATCTCAAGAGAAATTTAGAAATATTTTAAAGTAAATGAAAAAAAAATATAACCCAATTTTTGTGATGCAGTGAAAGCAGCATTTGGAGGAAAATTTATAGCATTGAGTAGATGCACATATTAGAAAAGAAAATATAAAATATTCTAAGCTCCAATCTTAAGAAACCAGAAAAGCAGTGCAAATTAAATCCAAAATAAGCAGAAAAAAAGACAAATAACAAAAACTACACAAGAAATCTATGAAATTGAGAGACGACTGGGTGGCTCAACAGTTAAGTGTCTGCCTTTGACTCAGGGCATGATCCTGGGATCTGGGATCCAGTCCCACATCGAGTTCCTGTGGAGACCCTGCTTCTCCCTCTGCCTGTGTCTCTGCCTCTTTCTCTCTCTGTCTCTCATGAATAAACAAACAAACAAAAAACCTTTTAAAGAAAATCTATGAAATTAAAAACAGAAAATCAATAGGGGAAATCAGTGAAACCAAAACTTAATGAACCCATGACATGAGAATACATTTTCCTGGGATAGGTATTATGCATTTACATTCCTTATTCCTTATGCTCTACTATCTAAAATCACTCACAATTCTTGGGAAAGGTGAAAAGAACAATGTTAAAACTAAATTTATCTAAACTGTCATACATCCTTAGTCTCTGATGATACTACTATCATTAATTCCGACATCCCTTCATTATTTCTTATAAAGAAGTCATAGATTATGCACTATGAACCCATCACTGGCCAACTCACGCAAATAAAAATGAATCTATACATACTTGTTTCCAATCTTTGGAAGCTGATTAGCTAAATATTTTAAAGCACTAATTCATATCAATCCTATCATAGACTTCCTTTCCTTCATCTGTCTAATCATCCCCTACATGACCTAAATCAGGTGATTTGGTATTCTGGAAAAGACATCAGAGAAATATTGACCTTAAACATCACCAGAAAAAATATCATACCAATTATTCTTGACTACTTTGTAAGCGATTAAAGCACGAGCAATTTATCCTTGGGTGTATCTTAACCAACTAACAAAAGTTCACACATTATCAAGGTAAAAGATTATACCCATAGAAGTAAAAACAGAGGTTCTTCACAGAATTTCTGCAAATAGGTTACAGAAATAAACTATAGATCAAATCTTTGAAATATGCATGAGGTGGCCAGTGTTTGCTAAATATCACTGAAACAAGATTCTTAGATGTCTGGAACCATGATTGTAATACTTTCTTTGCATATATTTGCACTTTAGCCTTTCAGTTGTATTTTTTATCTGCCTTCTTTTTAAGGCTACACACTTAATCTAAATACTCCTCCCAGCCCCCTTACTGCTAATGATAACTTGCTTAGGTCTTAGTCTTACTAGGGATAATACATAATTCTACTCTCTCAAACTAGAGCTAGTACATTCAATGTATGCAATTTTGTATATGCTAACAACTACAAAATACAAATGAATCAACAAAAAATAGTAGGTTGTATCTATCCAAATTGTTCAAGTGTAGAAAAAAAATAAGGATTAAGACAAAGGTGTCTCAGACCACTTTACTTATAATGATACTTTTTGGAACATATGGGAAATTATATTTGCATCGAAAGAAGGTAAATGAGTATTCTGGAGGTGTAACAGTGATTGTTTTTCAAGATAATTCCCAGAGACAGTATATCTGGAACTCCACAAAAATTGCATTTTTTATGCATTTCTTAGTTTCTTCTCTTATGTGGGAATCACTTCTTTTCTTTCTTTCTTTTCTTTTCTTTTTTTCTTTTCTTGTCTTGTATTTTTTATTTATTTGAATCCCAACCTAGGAGTGAAGGAATAAGGCTTATTTCTCTGTGGGATGAAATATTAGACAATTACAAGTATGTGAAGTATATCCCTTTCCAACTTTCTTAGAGGACGATTTTCTTGAACAGATCAGAGGAATAAAACCATTTTCCAGTGGTGTAACTAATAATTTTTAAAACAGGCTCCTGATAATTGTGATCCTAACCATAAGATTGCACAATGCAAGGTACTAAACAACAACAACAAAAAGTTTCCTCACTTTATGTAATTAAAAAAAAATACTTAAGCTTATTTCCTGTGGGCACAGCCCACAAATTTAGTTCCTTAGCTTAAATAATTATGAATGAAAAAATAGCCTCAGATTTTCTTTTGGCCAACCAGCAGGAAGTCTGCACTATTGCTAGACTTCATGTACCCAAATGAATATCACAATTAATATGGAAGAGCCATATCTGTATGAATGGAATGGCAGCCTGGCTAAGCAATAATTTGAAGAAAAGATTACATGCAAGTTAAAAAGAGATAGAGTTAGGGATTCATTGACACCTGTTTTCTTGATTAAGCCTGAAAAATCTTATAATAGTTTGTTATTCTTACATGTCTCATATTCATTTGATATATTATCCAGAACCCTGATGCTTTTGTGCAGCCATTATCCCTACATGATACACTAAATTATTTATTTTTTAAATTTTTTTTTAAAATTTTTATTTATTTATGATAGTCACACAGAGAGAGAGAGAGAGAGGCAGAGACACAGGCAGAGGGAGAAGCAGGCTCCATGCACCGGGAGCCCGACGTGGGATTCGATCCCGGGTCTCCAGGATCGCGCCCTGGGCCAAAGGCAGGCGCCAAACCGCTGCGCCACCCAGGGATCCCCACTAAATTATTTAAAGGGGAAAACAGTATGCAATTGTGCTGACCAACAGGCAAATGAAACATTTTTTTCTGGTAGAATCAACAACCTGGTGAGGTTCTGGACACTGCCTGATAATATCTCCTGCAGCTTTGTCTAAAAAGGACAACGAGGTGGATTGAGGACTAAAAGTTCTGACCTATGGGAAAGGACTGATTGTCCTTTGACTCCAGTAGCATCTAACCACCAGAACTGTAGAAGTAGTTCTAAATGATCCATGACAACTCAGCATCACTAGCCAGGCTTCTGAGAGCCAGCCAAGGAATTACAACCTCATACTTCTTTTTTTTTTTTTTTTTTAAACGGAAGTTCTTTTTTTTTTTTTTTTTTTTTTTTTTTTTTTTTTTTAACGATAGTCACAGAGAGAGAGAGAGAGTCAGAGACACAGGCAGAGGGAGAAGCAGGCTCCATGCACCGGGAGCCCGACGTGGGACTCGATCCCGGGTCTCCAGGATCACGCCCTGGGCCAAAGGCAGGTGCAAAACCGCTGCGCCACCCAGGGATCCCCACAACCTCATACTTCTGAAAGTCAGCCAATCTATAAAGCATCACTCCACTTTACACACTTCTGAAATCTTTAAATATCATGTTTCCAAAACTTTTTTTTAATGTTTCCAAAACTTATATACAAGCACTCATTCACTTTGTTTAGACAAACGGTGCCTTATAAGTGTGCCTGACAGCTCTCTCTTCATTATCAACAAATTCAGCTTGCTTTCTTTTTCCATCCTTCCTTCCTCTTTTCTTGCATTCCTCTTATCCCTTCTATTAAGGTCAGACCTTTTTATCATCTATATTTAACATGCAACTTAGTTAATACCAGGTTATAGCTCTGCAAAACCAAAGGTGAAAGTATGTTACCCATTCCTTTATTTTTATATTTACATATACATAGATATAAGATTTTTATATAAGTGATAAAAATTTTAGTAGTTACACAGTATAATTCATGCATGAAATTTTGTTTTGCTTTCATAAATCAAAGAAATAACACATCTTGATTCTGTTTCAAAAAAGAACTATAAGTCAGCAGTCTTGTGAATGTCAAAGAGAGTCAGCAGTGCAGACAATACAAAAGGAAGGTTGTGTTTCATTTTGTCAACATTGACTACTGGAAATTTAGAGAAAATTTTGAGAAAGACAGAAAAATTTCATCATAGCTTTGACCTATCTTAACATATCATTGACACTTCATTAAGATCTATTTCTTCCCCTTTAGGATTTTCTCAGAGAATCTATTTTTCATCTGTAAATGAAAGAAAATTAAAGCTATATATGAAATGTTTGAAAGCAGAGAAATATTTGGGGGGTCATGTGTGTGTTGGGAGAAAAGAGCATATCTGGCAAGGAATTTGCTCATGTAATGTGGTTGCAAGTTGAAATATATCAAAGGAAATACAATCTCATGATCTTATCCTAGAGAGATGCCAGCAACTGAGGAAGAAACCACTTAAGGGCTTTAGTAAAACTCACAGTATAGTTCAGTTAAATGCAAATTATAAAACACAAAGGTTGATTTTAATCCACTTTGCTTGCTTGGAAGAAAGCTTTAAGCCTCTCAAAATTCAGAGAGGCTCATATATTTAGAGCTAGTTAAAATCCTATTAAACCAAAGAGGGATTATGTAGATTAATAAAAGAGGGGGTTTATTTTTTGTTTGTTTTAATATAATATTCTCTGAACCATTCTTGATTATTGGAGTCCTCTGTTTGAGTCCCTTTCTGAAATTACTATTCATACAACCCTTATAAAATGGATAAGGGAGATTGATAGTTAATACTTTCTTGTGACAAATTTTACCAGGAATGAAGTTATTAAAAACTATTTTGCTTGTAGCTGCATATGATAGAAGAATGTATTAAGATTAAAAATAAAGTGTGCAGAAATAGCTGCCTAGGCTAGATCCACCAGAGAATTGCATTTGTTTGTAAGATGGGAAATTTTGCCTGGTTTACTTAAACGTTTTGATTTTGTTGATGGGGTCTGTGTTTTTCTTTGGTAAAAAGGTAGGTAGATAGATAGAGATGTATCTTTATAGATTATCTATCTATATATATTTGATCTCTTGTTTTTTTCACCTTGTTTTTTTTTATTTTTAATTTTTTTAAAATTTTTATTTATTTATGATAGTCACAGAGAGAGAGAGAGGCAGAGACACAGGCAGAGGGAGAAGCAGGCTCCATGCACCGGGAGCCTGACGTGGGATTCCATCCCGGGTCTCCAGGATCGCGACCTGGGCCAAAGGCAGGCGCCAAACCACTGCGCCACCCAGGGATCCCATGATCTCTTGTTTTTTGAACCAATTTTAAAACAATATTCTTAATGTACTAATGACACATTGACAATTCTTAAAAAGGTTTTTAATTCTGGGGCACCTAGGTGGCTCAGTGGTTGAGTGTCTGCATTTGGCTCAAATCATGAACCCAGGGTCCTGGGATCAAATCCCACATTCGGTTCCCCAAAAGGCAGCCTGCTTCTCTCTCTGCCTATGTCTCTGCCTCTCTCTCTGTGTCTTTCATGAATAAACAAAATCTTTAAAAAATATTTTTAATTCTTCAAAAACATGTGTATTGCCCTTTATGATAGGATAAAGACTAATAAATGCAGGGTTGATCTATCATCTATCTATCTACCTATCTATCTATCATCTATCTATCTATCATCTATCTATCATTTCTATCATATATCTATCTATAGTTTCTTCACCTATACTTCTTTAAATCCAAGATAGATGATTTAAATAGAAAATTCACATTTTTATTATATAAAAATGTAGATTTGAAAGGTGTAGTCTCTTTATTTAATGATTTTTTTATGAGTCCCTACTGTGTTTCAGGGATGGTACTATGTACCATGTATGAACATGGACTCTGTCTTTGAACCATCTACTAAAGGAAGCTGGTCATTGATCTTTTTATTCATATATATAAATAAAGGTCTGTATTACAGAAAGATATGAAAGCATAAGCAGGTGGAACTGTCAATATTGAGTATAAAATGTAGAAAAGATTCAGAAAAATATAAATGTATAGATAAAAGCTTTGTGTGAGATATACTTAAATATTTAAATTAAGTTGGCATTTAAAAACAAATTGGGCTCCTGTCTTAATTCCATTCCTGGGCTGTATTATTCCTAAAGAGGAATATGATTAAAGTCTTATTTAAAAATATATTCCCAAAAAAGACAGTGTTATTTATTTTTTTTTTTTAATTGCTGTGTAAGCCAACTGGGGAAAAATGGTAGAAAGAAATACCTTAGAGGACACTTTTGTTGTACAACATTTGGCCTTAAATAAATGCACAGGCCTGCAAGTGAAAATGTATTACATATGTCAAAGGAACAGTAATTAACCTGCTCCCTCTAAGCTGTTTTGATAGGCCATTTTCAGAATGAATGGTTGAGGCTGAGAAAGGGCACTTGGCATTTAAGATCCCTGCCTTTAGGATATTATTCTCCTTGATTTTTCTATTCAACATGATTTCTTTTTTCACATTTATGCCAACTTAGAAGGAAGCTTCCTGCTATTTTAGCAAAAGAAGACTTTAGAACCCCATAGAAATCATAAGTTGTTCCTAAGGTATATTTAATTAATTTGGTCATTGAACAGAAATGATTAATGATGAGGATGTATGTAGATCCTAAAGAATGTGACAGATTTCTACAGGCTGTCATGGTAAAGATGACAAATTTTATATTTTATAAATTTTATATTCCATTTTATATATGGAAATTAATATATGCCACAGTGAGTTACAAAATAGTTTAAAATTATCTGCTTAAAGTTGTGTGTGTTCTTTTGTTAAATTTATTTTATTTTTTTAAAGATTTTATTTATTTATTCATAAAAGACACAGAGAGAGAGAGAGAGAGAGGCAGAGACACAGGCAGAGGGAGAAGCAGGCTCCATGCAGGGAGCCCGATGTGGGACTCGATCCCGGGTCTCCAGGATCACGACCTGAGCCAAAGGCAGATGCTTTAACCACTGAGCCACCCAGGCATCCTGTGTGTGTTCTTGATATGTACACACATGCATATACAAATATGTGTGTAGATGGGTGCATGTGTATACATATGTGTATATATATATATATATATATATATGCATATATATATACTATATTTTCTGATCACAACCTACAATTTTTGGGGGGTAACAAGTAATTCATGTCGAATCCTCACTAATCTTTAAAGAAACTGCTAAAAGCTGAATTATTTCTTTATTTAAAATCAGTAATCGCTTTCAAAATCTCACTTATGAAAATTAAATGTAATTGATATTTTCTATGTACTTGATAAATTTCTCTTCATCGTGTCACAACATACATCCTACCTGTGTAGAACAGGCACATAACTTGCTGCACTAAAAGTAATATTTTTGTAACATTTCTGATGGCGCTTGTTTCTTAATTTCCAACCTATTATGCAAATTAGGTACTAGGTCTAACCTATTAAGTACTAGGTCTCAAAATTTCAATGTGTATACATACACTCCTGCCACATTTTGTTTTTGAAAAACCCTGCCTTGGGGCACCTGGGTGGCTCAGTTGCTTAAGTGTCTACCTTTGGCTCAGGTCAGGATCCCAGGGTTTTGGGATTTCCCAGTCTCCCAGCCTCAAGCTGACGGAGTCTGCTTCTCCCTCTCACCTGCTCCTGCTCTCTCTCTCTCTCTCTTTCTCACTCACACTGTCTCTCAAATAAATAATTTAAAAATAAAAATAATAAAAATAAACCCCTGCCCTAACTATTCATTCCTTCCTAAACAGACTTTATAATTTATTTCATTTTCTGGAACTACTGTCAGTGTACATATATTTTTTTCCTCCTACACTCTTTCAAGTTATAAACCAAATTGGAAAGATTAGTTCATGAGAATATTATTCACAGGTGCTAGGGGCATAACAGTTAATCACAAAAGGCTTCTTTCTAATATTTTTCTTTTCTTTCTTTTTTTTTTTTTTACTCTCTTTCTTCTATCCTTGTATTTGTTTGCTTTTTCATTTTATAAACATTTATTAGGAACCTACTGTGTGCTGATCACCTTGCTTCGTGTTAGGAAAACAACGATTAAATAATAGCCTCCATCCTCAAGGCACTAACAATCCAATGAGAAATGGAGAAACATAAGTAGGTAATAAAATACAACGTGAGAGATCAATAAAGGTAATAGCAAATCTATGAAAAAGGGCTCTTAGGTGAGTAATAAGAAAAAGGGAGTGAATGTAAGAAAAGACTTAGAGAAGTTTACATTCAAACTGAATCTTAATGGATGATCAGTGAGCACAAACACAAAAGCGAATGGGTGAAAACATTCACTTCCAGTCAGAGAAGGAACGAATATAGGAAAGGAGGCCAAAAATATACACCGTGCCATAAATATTTTAGAGGAGGTTCAATTATTAGTAATTCTGTTAATTGTGACAAATATCTACATTTGTGCAGCTTCCTGAAGGTCCGTTATAAACAATTAGCTGTTTGGTTAATGGATATGAAGCCAAACAAATATAATACACTGATTTTGACAATTCTCAGTTTCTATATTTAAATGCCTTCATGCAAGTAATTCCCATGAAATGTATAAGGTTCTAAAGATAATAAAAATGACCTTAAAATTACCACCCTCACTTGTAATGCAAAAAAGCTTTATTTAACCAGACAACACTATTTTAATATAGCTTTCAAAAGACGTACCATCTTATGGATAGATGAATGAAAATGTCACTTGGTTTCCAAGTAGTTATTCACATTTTTTAAAATTTTTATTTATTTATGATAGTCACAGAGAGAGAGAGAGAGAGAGAGAGAGAGGCAGAGACATAGGCAGAGAGAGAAGCAGGCTCCATGCACCGGGAGCCCGACGTGGGATTCCATCCCGGGTCTCCAGGATCGCGCCCTGGGCCAAAGGCAGGCGCCAAACCGCTGCGCCACCCAGGGATCCCTCACATTTTTAGATGACTATTCTACCCGGAGAATAATTTTTATTGATTGTTTGTTTCTTTGAGAGACCAAGTACAAGCTGGGGGAGCAGGAGAGAGAGAAGCAGTCTCCCTGCTGAGCACAGAGCCTGATATGAGACTCCATCCCAGGACCCCAGGATTATGACCTGAGCCAAAGGCAGATGCTTCACTGATTGAGTCACCCAGGCACCCCAAGAATCGAATTATTAAGAAATCACTAACTAGCAGAGAGCCAAGGCTTTAAACAAGATAATCTGGTTGCAGAAATTATGCCATTTTGGGTTACTCATATTTCATTAACTTACACCTGGAAGAGTAAGTTTTTTCCAACTAATATGTTTGTAGGTGAGCTGGTGTTGGCAAGAAGAGGAAATATACAATGAAATAATATTCAGAGTCTTAATATACAAAACAGACAAAATTGGCACTCCTATAGTTGAAACAAGATTGTAATTTGCTGTTCATGAATTATAACTAAATCTCTATAGTCCATGATGAAGAATCCAAAATTCATGAAAAGATACATCTCATCACTGTTTTAAATTTTTAAAAGATGATGGGGATTAAGGAGGGCACTTGTGATGAGCATTGGGTGTTGTATGTAAGTGATAAATCACTAAATTCTACACCTGAAACTATTATTACACCGTATGTTAACTGGAAATTATTTTTTTTTATTTTTAAAGATTTTATTTATTCAGAGAGAGAGGCAGAGACATAGGCAGAGGGAGAAAAAGGCTCCCTGAAGGGAGCCCAATGTGGGACTGAATTCCAGGACCCCCAGAATCATGCCCTGAGCAGAAGGCAGAAGCTCAGCCACTGAGCAACCCAGGCATCCCACTAACTGGAATTTAAATAAAAACTTGAAACTAGAAAAAAAAGTAAAAACTAGAAAATTAAAAATAAAGTAATTAAATAAATAAAAGATAATTAATTGCCACCAAAAATGTGACCTTTTAAGTTACCATTGTTTTTCTTCACATTTTGCTCCTTGATGTAGTACAAATGAAATGAAACAAAGAACACAGGAAACAAGTTAGAAAATATTTTGTGACACAGTAATGACTCAAATTCTAATGTTTTAATATTCATCAGCTATAACAAATTTAATGAGAACTATTATTGTCAATTGTTAATATTTCATACCATAAAGTTGTTTTATACATGCTACTTCTTTGCTTATTTTATTTTATAAGTAAATAAAATAATAAATAATTTTATTTATTTTCTTTATCAAAGATTACAACATATAGAGACTGACCCACATTTTTTAGGATAACGTTTTCCAGTGTTTATAGCCTTTAACTGTGATCTGAATCATGAATGCAAGGGAAAAAAATTCTATGATTTCACTTTTGAAGTAAACACTTAAACATGGGAATATGTGGTTAAAATTCCCCTACATAGACCAAAATAATTCAACAGTGATTATACTGATTTAATAATCATTTTAACATGTAGTCAGAATTATTTATAGTTGGTACTAGCCAGTTATCCTGACAACTTTATGTAGCAAGTAGTTGTAAGACATTTAAAAAAGAAGAGAACCAAAGTTATAATTATTGATGTCTAACGGTTTATAATGTAACTGAAGATGCTGAAAATAGAATTAATTTGGAAATCGCAGTATATATTAATAGTTTTTCCTTAACATGACACTTGAAGCGTTGTCCATCTTCTCTGAGAAAATAAGTGAGTTTTCAGAAAATAGTCTTGCCTTGAATATTCATTTGTAACTTGAAGTACCTAGAGCATAGTATCAATTAAGATTCATATCACAAGCATGATTTTTTATTGAGGTAATTTTGAAGAAATAAACAAGTTGTTGGGTAGTTAAACATGATCTTAATTATATAAAAATTACATATTTAAAAAAAGACATTTAAGTATCAGTTTTAGAACTGGTGAGCCCATCCTGATAATTTATACTTCACTTAACTGCACCTTAGTAAAAGTAGTACTTGTCCAGACAACTTATGCACATTCTTTAATTAGAATGTCACTTTGTAATTTATATCAGGGAGTGCATATTTGGTTATAATAAAATATCCAACCCAAAGTTAGGAAAGGAGAATATATTAACTAGACACTGGTATTTCATGGTACCCAAAGACAGAAATATACTTGTATCTTACAAATCATTGTAACTGGAAACTAGAATGTCAGCTTGACTTGGCATTTCTGTCTTCTTTTCTTCTTATTCTCTTTATGCTTTAGCAGTTCGCTTTCTTTCATCTCTTAGTGAGAGTGGACTTATCCATATAACAAAAACCATAGGCACATACATATTTCAAATAAAATTAATAACTTTACACCTTAATAATTCCTAAAAATCTCAAGCATTTTTAAACTTAATATACAGTAAATGTGAATGTCAAATCAATAAGGTAAAATAGATTAATCAATACACATTTGCAGATCACTGCCTCGACTTTTGTTCAAAAGTATATTTGGATCCATATCTACCACATTATACTCAACTACAACTAATTCTTTGTGATTCATTTTGATGGACAGTAGGAAGCACAAAGCATTTTAACATTTTCAAAATCCTACCCAATAAGTAATTTATTGATTAATGTCACTTTCACTAAACATACCAACGCCATGGAATATTGATTTTTTTATACAAACAACGGTCTATTTTTTCTTGTGCCAATATGATATTATTTTACCAAGAGTTGGAAAATTCCTCAGATGTGAAGATGTTTGTTCCTGAATAATACCAGCATCCTTTTTAACAATGTACATCAGCTTATTCAGTGTTTCCATTGTTTGCTAGACAGTGATACCCTCAAACCCAAACATCCGTTTAACCTAATCTAGTGTCAGGAACATAGAAGAAAGTAAACACTAAATAAACATTTTTAAGCTAAATATACTCAATCAATCAGAAAATAACTGCATTTCTTTCCTTTCTAGTGAAAACCAATTAACCACCACAACTTTCAGAGTAAATGCCCCATAGGCTCTTTTACTGGACATGAATTGCCCTACAATACTTCATGACACAATGCTATCTGAATTTTATTCCTGACTTTGATGATAAATGGTGTATGTAGATAATATCTACAGGGATACACAAGAAATAAAACAAACTTTGCTTATCAAAGTAGCTCTTTACCAGTAGAAAAGGATAGGATGGTTTATGGCTCTCAATTAAGGACTTAAAGCTTTAGAAAGTGGCAAGTGACATGATAAGTGTATTGTAATCATCCACTTATACCACATTGTTCTTTTTTGTTTTTAACCAAATGACACTCAGATGCTCTGCCTCTATCTACTCTGCATCAGAGCCAGAATTGGTTGAAAATCATTTTGCTCTTTTTTTAAAAGATTTTATTTATTTATTCATGAGAGACACAGAGAGAGAGAGAGAGAGGCAGAGACACAGGCAGAGGGAGAAGCAGGCTCCGCGTGGGGACCTTAATGCGGGACTCGACCCTGGGACCCCAGGATCACGCCCTGAGCCAAAGGCAGACACTCAACCACTGAGCCACTCAGGCGTCCTAAAAATCATTTTGTTCTATGGCAGGTACCAAGTGTGGCTATTATAGAATTTTTCTGCTTCATGATAGAAGCCATTTAGGGAAGAAAAATGAGTTTTGTTTGCTTTTTTCTATTTATTTTTAATTTTGTCTTGCAACCACACCTTATTTTCATAAAGCAATGTCAAAGTATCTTTTTAAAAAAGTTACTTAGCTTTATCCCATGGCCTGTTTTATGATGATGGTAATCGTTCTTTACTATTATAGGATGTTCCAGTATTGTTTCACGAAAGCTGTATATCCATACAACTCATATTAAATTTTTAGTTGATCACTACTATGTTTATTCTTATTATAAGAATAAATATATTTTATTTCTTTTCCTTTATTTGATCTACAAATATCAAGACTATCAGGCTAATATTTCTATCTAAGTTAATGTTCCTGCCGATTTATCCTTGTATCTCTAACAATTCTGTTTTGAAGCTAAATTACCTAGTGGTAAAGGTTCAAGACTATTGTTAGCTTCGTTGGTCTCAAGTCCTCTTGCAATTTTACCAATTCTCTTTTGATTGATGTTTGCCTTCTGTATTGTCTTAGTCCTAAGTTCTGACAACTTATTCAAATCAATCATGACTTTTAAATAAGAAAAATACAGAGCCTAAGTTACACCCCAGGCAAAGGCCAATTAGATTAGTGTCTCTGGGAAAGGGTCTAGGGATTACCTTGTTTTTCAAAAGTCCATAGATAAATCTAATATTCAGTGATAATCACTGTCTTATAGATCCTTGGTCTTCTTCTTGTAGCACATGAAGCTTAATTGTGGTTTCTATAAGGAGAATATGATTGTTTATCAGAACTTGTTACAACCTAGCTTCTCTTTTATTAGGAAGGTAAATTCTTTAAGTTTGAACTTACTAATTGTATCTCGGTTTTAAAAATTCCTCTTTATGATTTCCTATTTGATTTTTTCTCCATTTTTCTTTCTATCCTTTCATATTTTTTAAGAGCAAAAAGCTATTCTACTATTGAGTAGGCACAGTAATCACTTTGGATTTTGTTAGGTTCATTTTATTGGACCCGATTGTTAAGAGTCTGCTTCAGTAGATCTAAGATCAGGCCTGCAACTTATGAAAAAATCACCGTAATTCCATAGAGATGAAAGCCTAAATGGCAAACATTAGTGAAAGGGATCTGTCCTCTGACCGCACGTAACCAGGACTCCAAACTGTGACAGCTCTGAAATGGACATCTCAACAGACATGCTGCTGGCCACAACGTTGTTCTGTCCACCTGTGGCTTTTGTCACTTCAGAGTTACCTGCACTAAATGAAGATGGCTCTTGTTAGCACACTGTATCCAGTTGTTTCTCTTAGAAAAGATTAAAACATCTGGAACATTCAAGATAATTTATTGAGCATTAAAGAGGAAAACTGAGGCTATGCATGCAGACTATGTAAAAACTGCAACAGCAGCCGTGTTTACTGGTGGGAATATGCCCCTCATCCCATGCTTTGAAGTTCGCTCTCTCTGACCCAGGCACACATAGACTCTTGAGTACTCTGACTTGTATGTATTTAGGCCATATTCTTTTCCAGACTCCTCTAAGCTATCCAACTTTTTAGAGGTAGAATTTCTGGCACAGTGACCTTCATGGGATAGGAAGTAAGAAAAAAAATATATATAAGAGGAATAGAGTCCTCCAGAGTAAACCCTCTGCCAACAGCACTTCCTTCTCATATCTTACTAGTTTTAATAAGACTCTCTGTTTATAGTGTATATAATTCTAGAATTATGTGTTCAGCAATTTCTAGTCAAAATGGTATTTCCTTGTGTCTGTAGAACTAAAAATGCTCCTATTTTAACCAAAATACATATGTGGTCTTCAGATACTATGTCACAAAAGAGGAAATAAGTTATCTTCACCTTCGCCCTAGCCTTTAAAGTAAATGCTATCAAAGGTTATACAGAAACATACAGTTCAGTTCTAGCATTAACAACCTGGTTATTTATATTACTAATGAAAATACACCTATTACTGATACTTTTCCTTTTTGTTAATTCATATATTTATAATTCTGAAATACTTGTGTCTGCATTTTTAACTAAAATGTGATTTTTTTTCAAATTAAAAATACTTTTAAAATAATAATGAAAGAATGACTTTGCAGATTAGATGAAGTATTTATACTGGCTGTTAATTTTCAAAAGAAAATTTTATTAAATAGAGTCCTTGATGAAAGTGCATGCCAGAGGGATATTGATTTTTATCTGCTAATTATGTCCAGTACACGCACAGAGTACTTAAGAATGTTTCTCTTTATTCTTTGAGATGTGTGTGTGTGTAATGCTTCACAGATTTTGCTGAATAAAATTGCTAACTATATAAAATAGAACTGTGCTATCTCAAAGAATGGGCAAAGCATATTTTGTCACAGTTAATATTGAAATTAATATCATATAATTCTTAATTTGTAGGGTTTGTAAGGGTCAGTGCTACTATTATAACTTATGAGGTTTTTTCTACCTTTCTTTCTAGAAATAGGTTAGAAAAATCACAGTGTTCTTAATTTGATTTTGAAAATTTATTTTTAAAACTAATTAAAATGTCTGAAAATTCAGAAAAAGCAATAAATGAACCCCTTCATTTTTCATGCCAAATTCCACTTTGTTACGATAGTATAGCATCTTTTTTTCATGAAAATAAAGCTAATAATTATGTATGTTAGATTAAAAGAGCCTTTCTGTAGTCCACAGGGTGGTCATCATTCATGTTCTGTAGAACATGTTTATTACTGGATTGAATTTTATAGTTGGTCTAGTGATAAAATATGCAAAAATATTATGGTAGAAAGTGAAGAAAATATGTTGTGCTGAGTCAAGAGAGATGAGGTTAATCTAACAATATCAAATTTAACAGAAATGAAATCAAATTATCCATCTTGCATCCCAAGAAAACAAAATGAGATTAAGGAAGGTCTGAAGAGAGGAGGCATAATTTAGCAAAAACTCAGTAGGAAATAGTCATAAGATAAATTCATATTAAGTTCAAAATTTTTAAAAGGTATGACAATACTACTAGAAAGACCATTTTTAATTTAAATTGTACTCATAGGAATAGATTCAAGTCAAGAATGAGATGATGGTCCTCAGCATGATAATGGAATATGAGATATAATTCTATAACTGGTGACCATATTAGGATGGCCTCCTGAAATCTTCTGGTTCTCTGGGGTAATATCTAATTGAAGTTGTTAAGAGGTAACACTCCATTTGCAGCAAGTTTAACACATGAAACCTCGGCTTGTTGCATCACTCATTTAGTGTTTTTTGTGCCCTATGTACTGGGGACAACCTAGTAAAAGGCAATACCATATTCTGATTGATGACATCTCGCACAAATTTCTCTGCACTATAGCCTTGCTGTTTCCCATCTCTTCATCTTTCCTCAGAGATTCAGAAGCAAAATCAACCACCTATAATTCGTTTTAAAAAGGGACCATCATACAGTCATCTGGATTAAACCTTCTCTCCAATGTCTGGTGTTAACAGTCTCAACCGTTTCTTCCAAAAATTTGACCATTATTATTACATTCATGATTTAATGCCTGATTTTGAGATCTTGACTTTCAGAATTATCACCAGATTGTCTCAGCATTTAAAGGATGCAATTCATCACCATGTGCATCTATGTATAAAATCTGAAATTCCAGCAGTTTACCCCATTTCATCTATAATATAGTAATTCCATGTACTTGTCTTTTTTTTTCCTGTCCCCTGTCCTGCTGAAATTTAAATGACTAGAATCAGAGCAGAGAGGCTTCACTCCTTTGCTGCCTTTCTGAACATCAACGCTACTCTCTTGTCCACCGGCCACATGCTGATATTCTCCCACAGGTGTAGAACCTTCAGTGCCCACACATTCAGAAGTTTTCAGGTAGTTTACCCTCATTATGTGTCATGCAAAGAAGCCCTTCAAGCAGGAAGGGCTTTGCACCTTTGCACCCACCATCTATATGGTGGTCCATCTATATGGACTATATGGACTTCCATCTATATGGAAGTCCTTCAAGCAGGACTGCCCCTTTGAACCCACCATCTATATAGATCTATATAATCTACATCTATATAATCTACAGAGCCACTGTATCTATATAATCTATATAATCTACAGAGCCACTAAAAATTTTGCATTATCAGTTGCTTTGTGAGACACCAAAAAGATGGTGAAGACCCTAGGTCCACACTACCCAGACCTTTAACAAAATGCACAAACAGTATCATCACTAAAATTTTGCAATTTTTTTTTCTGCTTCTGGAGTGAGGTATTCATTCAGTCACCTCCACCTCAGGCTACTTGCCTCCAGAGGCTGGAGTTACACAGGGTAGCCACAGGTGCAGACTCTTCATAGCAGAACTCTGAGTTCACATCCCTGGCTCTGATGCAGGCCTACCGCCCTAACCCCAAACCCTGGCTTTCCCTGTTCCTTTCCTCTGAAGGGAGGTTATCAAATAGATAAGTTTCTTTTCCTTCTTTTCTTCAGAAAGCCTCTTGCTAGCTCTCCCTGAACCTCTGGCTCCTTTACTTCTTTCATCATTTTGTCACAATGCAGTCTTCCCTGTGCCATGGACCATAAGCATCACACATGCAATGTTGCATGCCCCATTCCTTATCCTCTTTCTCAGTTACATGTCTCTGTACCACACTTACAACCCAAAATGTGACTTCTTTATTTTGCTTATTATTTATCTCCCCTATATTAGGATATAAACTCTAAAAGGACTGAAAATATTGTTGTATTTTGTGTTGTTTAGTGCTAGTTCCCCATTATTTAGAAAATGGTCAGACACACACTGGAATTCACCTATTTGATGGTCATATAATGAATACAGAGTAACAGCCCCATGCCACTGATCTTTCTTTCCTCTCCATGCTTAACCCACAAGATTATTCTTACTAATCAACAAACTATAGTAAATATTATAGGACAAAATTGATTTGGGTTCAAAGGCTTAATGGCATTATGGCCCATTCATTATGGCACTATTATTATTGCGGGATTTATATTATTTCTAAATTATTATTATTTATTTTATTATTGTTTTATTATTGAAATACAATGTATGGGGATCCCTGGGTGGCACAGCGGTTTAGCGCCTGCCTTTGGCCCAGGGCGCGATCCTGGAGACCCGGGATCGAATCCCACGTCGGGCTCCCGGTGCATGGAGCCTGCTTCTCCCTCTGCCTGTGTCTCTGCCTCTCTCTCTCTCTCTCTGTGACTATCATAAATAAATAAAAATTAAAAAAAAAAAAAAAAAAAAAAAAAGAAATACAATGTATGCATCCCGGTAATACTGGCGTTTACTCATAAGTAGCTCTGAAGTTCAACAGTCAAGTCAATCAATAGGAAGAGCTGGCCAGAGGATTTGCTACTTTTTATACCAGGTAATGACTGCATTCTATGTAATTTACTACCAAACTTTGCTATCACACGGTTACATATCTCAATATCTTATGTACGTCTCTATCAGTGAACCAGCAGCATGGTAGATTATGGCCTGCTACAATAAACCATAGGAAAAGTATAGACTATCCACATGTGCTATGTATTAAATACAATATGAAACATGGCAAATACAGATCAATATAATTTGAACATGGAACTGATGATGCTAAATAACCTATAAGCAAATTTATTTAAGTAGAGACATCTGTGTAACTCAGTTGATTAAGCATCTGACTCTTGATTTTGGCTCAGGTCATGATCTCAGGGTCGTGAGATCGAGCCCCATGTTGGGCTCCATGCTGATCAGAAAGCCTGCTTACGATTCTCTCTCTCTCTCCCCCTGCCTGTGTCCCATTTTCCCCTACCTCTCCTGCTGTATGTGATCACGCACTCTCTCTCTCTCTTTAAAAATAAATAAATATTTTAAAAATATATTTTAAGTAATGGTAATAACAGTTGGGTAAATTTTATTCCTAGACTATCAGATAACTTAAAGCTGATAAAATAAACAAGTCATAAATAAGTAATTTTGCAGTATCAGTAGGTCTCAGAAAACTGAATAAAACAATTACCGTACTTATATCAAAAGCACCTTAAATCCAGTATGAAATTAAAATGAGGCAAAAGTGTTATGCATTTTTTAGTGAAGTTAATATAGCAGGGTGGGAAGACTATTTATTCCACATATTTTATCTCCTCCAAAGTTAAATATAAATAATTGGTAACAACAATTAAAAATAATTGCTTTGTAATATTTTGAAAATGACAAATTAATTTAATGATCCATCAGAATATATCACCAAGTAAAAATATGCACATAATTTCTTAAATAAAGAACAAGAAAATCTAATTTTATGTGTTGTTATTAAGGAAAATTAAAAGCTAAATGACTAAAAACAAATCATACTATGCAAATACACACAATCTTTTCAGTAAAACAAAGTTATACGCAGACCCTTGTATGTAATAATTGAAAAGGCAATAATTGTCATATCAATGTCAATACCCAAAGAATCAGAAGGCAAGCCACAGATAGGAGAAAATATTTGCAAAATACATGTCTGATAAAGGACTATTATCCAAAATACATAAAGGAATCTCAAAATTCAATGATAAGGAAACAAAAAAATTAAATTATTGGCTAAAGACCTTTAGACACCTCACAAAAGAAGATATACAGATAACAAATAATATGAAAACATGCTCCACATCATGTGTTGTTGGGAAAATGCATATTAAACAAAAATGAAATATCACTATACATCTATCACAGTGGCCAAATTCTGGAACAGTGACAAAACCAAACACTGTTGAGGATGTGGAGCAACAGAAATTTTTATTCATTGCTGGTGGGAATGCAAAATGATATAGACACTTTGGACACGGTGGTTTCTTAGGAAACTAAATGCATCTTTAACCTACGGTCCAGCAACCACGCTCCTTAATATTTACCAAAAGGAGTTGAAATTTTATGTTCACACAACACCTACATGCAGATGTTTATAGCATCTTTTCTTATAATTGCCAAAACTTGGAAGCAGCGAGATACTCTTGAGTAAGTAAATAGATAAATAAACTGTGGTACATCCAGACAATGGATTATTATTTAGCACAAAAATAAATGAACTCTCAAGCCATGAAAAGACATGAAGGAAACTAAAATGCACATTACAAAGTGAAAGAAGTCAATTTGAGAAGGCTACATGCTATAAATGTCCAATTATACAACATTCTAAAAATGTATTATTTTGATTTGTTCTTGTTGAGGAAAACTAACACCGAGTATTAATTTAACTCCATGAATAGTAACTGGATAAAGTAACATTTATCACCTCAAACTGGCTGCCTAAAGAATATACACATAGGTAAACATATTTTTATCTAAAATCAAATAATAGAAAACCAATAGAAAAAATAAAAACAAGATACTATAAACAGACATAAGAAGGATGCATATATTGTAGTTGCCAGACATGGATGATAAAATTGCTAAGTAATATGTTCAAAATTATAGATAAAAATGGAGAAATTTCATGCAGAGTCAAATCTTTGTAAATCATTAGATAACCAACTAGGCTTTTATAAGTCAGAAACATCATGATATCAGGTTGGGTCTGATGAAAACACATTAAAGGCAAATTGTCTAATGTTAAAATCTATAATTTGTGAGCAGATAAAGGGTTGAAATAATATTAGAATTTTTAAATTAATACACACAAATTGTGCTCACCAAAAGAATATACATAAGCTATATAAGATGCAAACAAGAAGCAAAAAAATGAAAATGAAATAAAAATTTTAAATTAATCCAAAAAAGTAAAGTAAGGAAGAAAAAGAAAATATGAAATTTTAAAAATAGGGAGTAGTGCCAAATATATCATAAAATTATATTATAATATAATTATATGTTAATGCATTATATAATTATATACAATATTTGTTAGATTTTTGTATACAAATAACAGTGGGATATTAAAAGTAAATGGACTGACGTATCTGGTCCTGTCTAGTACTAATATAAAAAACATAGCAAAATCTTGTTGGCATGAGAAACATCTCAAACATAAGGACTCAGAATGAGAGGGAAAATATATATACCAGATAATGTTAACTTTTTACAAAATCCTTATATAGCTTTAGGCATGTCAGATAATACAAATTGGAAGGCAGAAATTATTACATGGGATAGAATTTTCACTATAAAATTCAAGGTATTATACTTACCAGGATGATATATAATTCCAAAACTTATATAAAACACAAAATCAGTAATTATCTTAGACCAACACAACAAGGGAAATTAGCCTGAGGCCTGCATTTTTGAGAACCTTTCTCTGGCCTTTCTCTAGCAATATACTTTTCCCAATTAGGTGAGAAGTCCACTGAGCCAAAAAAGAAAGTTTTGTTTTATTAAACCTCATAAAATTGAGTACTACTACTGGTATTAAAAATAGATAAACAACATGCATTTTTAAAAAATAAATATGTACATATTATAAAATTGTAAAGCAAAACAATGAATATCAAAATTGAGGATTGTTGTTACCCTGGCATGGAGAAGGCAATGTGGTCAAGGCCACACAGCGATCCTCAAATTGTCTTTTAGCATACTATTTCTTAACTTTGTGCGTACACAAGTATTCATTTTACCATCATGCTTTAAACTACCTGTGTCTTTTATACCATCTTTCATATGTATAATATATTTCACAATAAGAAAATATTAAAGAAAGAAAAATTGGAAAACATATAGATAGCAAAAAAACCAAAATGAACAAACACAAAATAATTGAGTTCACAAAGAATGTACAGAACTAAGCAAAAACACATTGCAATTATGAATAAGTAAAATATAAGGTCATTTTCCAATAAACAGCAAGAATAGTAATGTTGGATTGCTCTTTATGTTGTTAGGTTTTTTGGAATTTAGGAGCAAATCAGGAATTCTCTGTGTATACTTTCTTAGGTTCTAAAAAAACACGTAGGTGCCTAATTTGTTTGATTTGCCCAGGGGTACTGCTTCTAAGATACTTTGCCAGATTTTTAATGATACCAGTATCTGTGCCAGTAGTGTTCTATACCAGCTGTACTGGACTAATTATCTAGTTTCCTTAAATGTCTATTTTTGAAATAATTATGGCTTTTGAACACATAATAGACACTATGCTTGGGATCGACAAGAACGCTGTCTAAATTGCTTCTTTAAAAACTTGGCAAATCTTTCCCACATACTTATTTCCCTAGTCCATTGCCATCTAGACCCCAGCAATCTTGACCTTATCATTATACAGGGAAATTTTCTTTTTAGATATGCATACACTTAGGTTTATTTAAGGCATGATCTAAGTACAGAATATGTTTTACCCTACTACATAGGAATTAAGATATTATATGAAACCTCTCATGATTTTGGGGGGGAAAAGATCATATTTCTAAATGCAAATTTGAGACCACAACTCATAATTGTTCTATGGGATGGACTAGCTTATTTTACTTTTGTCAATTCATAGCTACTTTAATGTGTGAAAAAAATTTGACAAGCTAGATAGAATGGAATGTTGATAGCATAAGTTGCTTATACCTGTAACTGACCAAACACACACACACAGCACCCCCCCTACTTCACACACACACACACACACACACACACACACACACACTACAGTGACCATAACAATAGGCACTTGGGACACCTGAGTGGCTCAGTGATTGAGCATCTGTCTTCTGCTCAGGTTGGGTCCCACGATCGAGTCCCACATCAGGCTCCCTGTGGGAACCTGCTTCTCCCTCTGCCTGTGTCTCTGCCTCTATCTCTGTGTGTCTCATGAATAAATAAATAAAAATGTAAAAAAAAAGAGACACTTAGACAATTGTGGAAACACAATGGCTTTATCTCATTTAAAGCTCTAATATTTTATAACTTTAAGAATACTGAATATGAGAACAACATCATATAAAGAAATTAGCACTGTTCTATTTTTGTCCCTTTCTGGACAATTTAATGCGTATAATTTCCGTGCAGAATGCATTTTAGAATATATTGCATTACGTGACTAGTCATACACAATTTTTTATTTTATTTTTTACACAATATTTTAAAATTTGGGCACTCAAAAGCTATTTTCAAAGTTTTCAAGCTTAATAGCAAATGAAATCATACAAATCATTTCATTCATGATCAGATGAAGAAACAGCATTTGATGCCTGAGGCATCATTCAATTATTTCTTTCTCTTCATAATTTTCAATACAACTGACAATCACATTTATGTTTTCTCAAAAAAATAGACACTAAACTTTCATATTTTTTTTTAAATTTAAAACTTTGGGAAAAAAGGTAAAGAATTTTATCTTACATCTTAGCTTTCTATGCTTCCTGATATTAGTAGGATAATTTATTTTTAAATATGTAAACATTAAATATATTTTACTACATGCTACATCATGCAGTAATTTTTATTACCTTTTATCTTTATATATTTAGGTTCTTCTACCAGTATTTTGCCCCAAACACAATATATTTTTTAAAAATAGTAATCACTAGCTTGAGTAATTTAAATATAAGAAATGATACTACAAAATTCTATTAGGAAATTACTATTTTTTTTTTTTAGGAAATTACTATTGATAAACATTTTATTTACTAGTTAAGAGGTAGATTGAATACTGAGATAATAGATCTCATGTTAATTTAACTCTAATATTAATTAACCCAAGTAGATAAGCTTTCATCAATAAAATTTAAATTGGATTAGCTAAAAATATTGAAAAGGAAATAAATACCTTTGTCAAATAGAAGCAATACAAAATGGAGCTTCAGAGCAGAAAAAAAGCCAGGACTGTGTTTCAGTCTTGCCACTAATACTTCTCATTTTCAGTTTCTTCAGCTCTAAAGTAACGATTAGCTGAATTAGTTGATGATTTCCAATACCTCCTCCAGATTTAAAAAAAAAAAAAAAGAAAGAAAGAGGATTCCTTATTGTTCACTAAGCTACATTTTTATCCATATTCAAATTTTACTTCAAAGATGCATTTTTTGCATTTTTCCCATCTAGAATCTCAGAACCTCATAAAACTCTCACTGATCCATTCTCCCTAAAGGATAAACGTTTACTAATACACTGAATTTAACAGAAGTACCCACAAAATTATTCTCATTCCAGTGTTGTAACTTTCCTCATTTCATTTGTAGATAAAATTTCTAGATAAAATTACAAAAGGACCTCTTGGTATATTATGTATTCAATTTGTAGATGCAATAATAATTATAGTGGGTTTGAAAGAATCGACTATGATTGATAATGTGCTTTAAAAACATTTCAAATGGCTCTCTACTCCTCACATCTACAATTCTGTTCATTTGTGCTGCATAAATTACTGAGAGAAGTTTAGATTGAAGCTCATGGTCTCTATTCAGTACTTTTCATTTATTGTTTCAGAAGACCATAAGGTCCAATGTTCCCTCACACTAAACTCAAGGCATGATTCATTATTTAGTTGGTTTTTTTCCCTTTGGCTTTTTAAAAATATCTTATTTAAGAGACCTTTGTTTATTTGCTATATTTCCATTGGGTTGCTTTCCTTTTATTATTTTGAATTAATGACTAAAATCATTTATATCTTTTTGTTATATATGTTTATCTATAATTAATTATGTGAGAAATTTTTACTGAAAATACTTTACTATAGATCCCATGTGAGACTGCATAAGAACACTAGCACAAGCCTTCACACCTTGGTAGTTAGAAAGAAATTTTTAGGACTGAGATGGATTTTTTTTTTCTATAGAAGCCAAATAGCAAATATTTCAGGCTTTGAGGGCTTTACGTTATGTGTCACCACTACTCAACTTGGCTGCAGATTGTAGTGCAAAAGCAGTCATAGACAATATGTTAAAAAGAAAAGAAATATGGGGACAGGCAGACAGGCAGACAGAAGGAAAGCATGGCTGTTTTCCACTAGAACTTGGATACTGCCATTTGAATTTCATACAATTTTCATATGTCATCAAATGGTATTTTTCATTTTGAGCCCTAAAACTGTAAAAAAAATTCTTAATTTCGAGCTGCACAAACAATAGGTGCCAGACCAGAGTTGAGCCATGTGTTGTAACTTGCCAGCCCCGATTTAGAGTCACACAGAATACGATTGGTAAAGCTTATCCAAATGCCCTTAGACAAAATTAAAGATTATTTTAATATGGATGTACATTTCATGTATTTATAACACAATGGTCATGTCTTCTTAATGGGATGTTCCTACTTTAGGTACGCCACCACTTATTATAAAATTATTTCATGAAAAATGTACTTGCCAGTTTTCCTCTTATTTACTAATTTTCAATTTACATAAAGAAAATAAAGGCACTTTGGTAAGATATTTTATGACTTTCCTGACCTGTAGATATTTGGATTATACGTATGTACCTGTATGTATGACAGATGGATTGAACTTTGGTCCTTCTCTGCTAGAGAGGTTCTCTCTTTCTTTCTTTCTTTCTTTCTTTCTTTCTTTCTTTCTTTCTTTCTTTCTTTCTTCTTCTTTCTCTTCTTCCTTCCTTCCTTCCTTCCTTCCTTCCTTCCTTCCTTCCTTCCTTTCTTCTTTCTTTCTTTCTTTCTTTCTTTCTTTCTTTCTTTCTTTCTTTCTTTCTTTCTTTCTTTCTTTCTTTCTTTCTTTCTTTCTTTCTTTCTTTCTTTCTTTTCTTTTTTTCTTTTTCTTTCCTTTCTTTTTTTCTTTCTTTCTTTCTTTCTTTCTTTCTTTCTTTCTTTCTTTCTTCTTCTCTCCTTCCTTCCTTCCTTCCTTCCTTCCTTCCTTCCTTCCTTCCTTCCTTCCTTTCTTCTTTCTTTCTTTTCTTTCTTTCTTTCTTTCTTTCTTTCTTTCTTTCTTTCTTTCTTTCTTTCTTTCTTTCTTTCTTTCTTTCTTTCTTTCTTTCTTTCTTTCTTCTTTCTTTTCTTTTTTTCTTTTTCTTTTCTTTCTTTCTTTCTTTCTTTCTTTCTTTCTTTCTTTCTTTCTTTCTTTCTTTCTTTCTTTCTTTCTTTCTTTCTTTCTTTTCTTTCTTTCTCAAGCAGACTGCCTAAAGTATCTCAAGTGCAAAGTATCACCAGAAATGTCACTAAAGGTATTGGTTAGACCAAAGCATAGGTCTTCAAAAGTATCACAATCAGCTATTTAAGCTTACATTTTTTTTCAGCAACTATGATTATATCAAAGCATATTTGATTTATAAAATTAATTTCTATCATTGTATACCATCACATATTTTCTTGGCCTATGAATAATATTGAATACGTTTAGTAAATCATGCTGCTTTTGTAGCATAATACTGAAAATCATAAGGTTCTTACTCTTGGGTGACAATTCACCATGGCGTTACTTCATATCTCGTGTCAGCTTTTGTTCCAGATTATTTTCCAAGGATGATTATATAGTAAGTATCCTTGAAACAGTGTCTCCATCTATGACAGAATGCAGATTTCTTTCCTAAGATAGCAAAGATAATGTCTCCTTTAGGAGCAATGGTTGGATAGGTCTGCTAGCAGCTTTTAAAAAAAATGGAGTTTCCTAAATTCGAGTTTCCTCAGCTGTGACACAGAATTACTGTGTGTACAGCATCCACCTAGGCTGCCTCTGTCTCTTCTCTGTGGGACGACTGGGGTGATTGATAACCAATGTGAACACAAAGCGCAAGCTGCTAGCTTTGTTGTAATAAAGTTCTCTCTTTCTGACCCAGGAGTTTGGTTTTGCCAGCACCTAGAGATTTATGAGACTAACTTTTCAGTTTTTTTTTTTAATATTTTTTAAAGATTTACTTATTTATGATAGACATAGAGAGAGAGAGAGAGAGAGAGAGAGACAGAGGGAGGGAGAAGCAGGCTCCATGCCGGGAGCCTTACGTGGGACTCGATCCCGGAGCTCCAGGATCGCGCCCTGGGCCAAGGGCAGGCGCCAAACTGCTGAGCCACCCAGGGGTCCCCCTAACTTTTCAGTTTTGAAGTAAAGTAGCATCTCAGACTCATCACAGGTCTTGATATACATATTTTAACCTAATCCAGAATTAGAACAACTTTTCCTTGAAAACTAACTCTAACCCAAAATATTAGTCAAATAATTAATTTTAGTAGTATACCTGGGTGTGTCTTATTACCTGGGTGTGTCTTATTTTTGGCTAGATGTTTCATTAGGGATGTTATTCCATTTTCAAGTTAAAATTCTGTTTTATTTCATTAAATTTTAACATGTAAACACTTTTATGCATAATTATTTCCTGAAATTGAAAATCCTATAAAAACTGGTAACATGGGTATATTTCATAAGAAAACGGTGCTTTATTAATGAAAATGTAGTATGTATATTTCAGAAATATACATAGCTTTTTTGACCTCAGTTTGACTTCCTATGTAAGAACAATGATTGAGGTGACAGATATAAACACTGTTTTCTATTGTGACTGTGTTTTCATCTAATGTATTTCTCAGTAAATAAATTGCTTAATATTACAGTGTAGTTAGATATCTAAAATGTAGATATACATCTGAAAAGATTTTTAAAGATAGTGAGATATATAGAATAAACAAAATTTCTCCTATTTCATGTAAAATATACAACTTTGGAGGGCTACATTTCTACTAATTTTATAATACATGTTGACTTATTTATTATATCATTTATTATTTTCATCAACTATATCCTTTTTCCACTGTTTGAGCTGATAATTGAAAGAATATGAGTTGATTTTAAGAAAAGACATATATGTAAAAATATCTTTGGAGTCTTTTATACTCATGCAGGCCAATATTGGTCTTTGTGGAGAAGACCAAGGGTGTTCTTGTAATGTTCTATTTCTTGAGCTAAGTAGTGATATGTTTATTACTTGATAATTCATACCATGTGCAGTCTCAAATATATGTGTGATATTTAAATTTAAAAACTATATACAAAAAAATAAAAAATAAATAAAAACTATATACAAACTATATAAGAAAAGATTTAATCTTGTTCAAAATGGGTCTTTTGTCCTCAAGTTCTGGAAAGTGATGTCTAAGCCCTTGGAATGTCACGCTTGATAGGAGTACATTTGTTTGCCTGGGGGATTGGACCTGTCAGGAATTAACAGTGTGACTTAGTATGCGGGCTTCAAGCCACACCAACAATATGATTTAAGTTGGACCAATTGGTTTAGGTCAACCAATAAAGGGCTAGACACTGAGATCAGTCCTGTGGTCAGTCCACCATGTCACTCTGATGTAGCCCCAATAAAGACTTTGGATATCAGGATTCCTATGAGGTTTCCTGGTTCTCAATCCTCCATGTGATGTGTATTGTCACACATTCACGTCTAGAAAGGAATGCTATCCAACTCTAATAGGAAAGGACAATGGAAGTTCTGTGTTTGAAACTTTTCCTGGAATCTGCCCTATGTTCTTCCAACATCCACTGATTTTTATGTTTCTTTTCCATGTAATAGATTCTACTGCAAGTGTAGGAGCTATCAGGAAGCTCTGTGAGTTCCTTTAGTGAGTTTTCAAAACTGTGAATGGGTTGGAAACCTCTCAAACTTGCAGTGGGGTCAGAAGGAGGGATCTTGTGTGGACTGTTCCTTCAAAATTTAGTTACTAATTTCAAAACTACACACAGCAGTTGTAATTTATGAGAAAACAAAGGAGAAAATTCCTGCCCAGAGGTTATTCACAAATATTTGCCAAAAAAGGTATAATACATTTCCATACCAATATACATATGTATTAATACACATTTGTTGTTGTTAGTAGCAACAAATTAAGTATAAATAAGTAATTAATTGGCATAAATGCTTGATGATCAATAATTCTGTTTCACTTCTAGAAGCAATTATTCACATGATATATTTTGTATCTGTATTAATTAATTCTATTAATTTAATGAAAACTTTCTTGTTCAAATTTTCCATGACTTATTTTGTATTATCACTGATCTGTTTCTCTGTACCAAAAACCTAGTTACTCATTTTAATGAAGCTATGGTACTTATTCATTCAAATATTATCATACATTTATTTTTATTTCCTTTAAAAGAATATACCTGAAAAAGATTAAAACTTAATTAATGAATCTTGTTATTTCTAAATATTATTTCTGCCACTGTTTGTTTTACATCAAATCTTGCAATAGACTAAAGAATATCCAAACTAATTCATTTCATAGCTAGCAAATTTCTTACCCTATCTTTATTTTTTAAAAAGATTTATTTATTTATTTGAGAGAGAGAGAAAGAGAGCTGGCAGGGGGAGGGGCAATATGTGAGGGAGAGAGAATCTTAAGCAGAGTCTTCACTAAGCACAGAGCCACAACACAGGGCTCTATTGTAGGACTCAGAGATCATTACCTGCCAATATCAAGAGTTGTTTGCTCAATCTACTGAGCCACTAAGATGACCCTACCCTATCGTCTTTCATCAAAGCTTATAAAATTTAAATATGTAACAAAAATGAAGAGTATGTAATTTTGAATTTGGCAACTAAACATTGTGCAATTCACTTAGTATATCACTACCCCATTAAGGCATTTCTATTGTTTAATATGCCAATACATATAACATATATCAACTATTTATTTTTTTATTTTTTTTAACAAGATTTTTTTTTTTTTTATTTTTTATTTATTTATGATAGTCACACACAGAGAGAGAGAGAGGCAGAGACACAGGCAGAGGGAGAAGCAGGCTCCATGCACCGGGGGCCCGACGTGGGATTCGATCCCGGGTCTCCAGGATCGCGCCCTGGGCCAAAGGCAGGCGCCAAACTGCTGCGCCACCCAGGGATCCCTATATCAACTATTTAAATTGCAACCACTCTTTTGGTCATGTGAATTGAACAAGTAGATAAATACTTATGGAAAATGAAAGGACATATTTCTAGAGAAAGTAACCTTTTTCCCTTTAAAGAGAACATTAAAATTTTGAGCCTTAGAAATATGAACAGGATCTTATATTTAGTTTCTGGGTCTGCTGTTAGAAATGACCACAAATACATACCTAGTAGCTTAAACAACACATATTTGCTATTGCACAGTATGAGAATAAAGAAAAATTTCAGTTTAAAAAAATCTTGCTTGTTAAAATTAAAAGTAAACAATATATTAATAGAACCATACTCAAACATAATGTCATGATATAGGTTTCTATTACCGTCTCTGATTTTGTCTGTTATTTTCTGACTAAAAAGCCATGAGTTACACTTAATATAGTAATAATAATTAATAATAATAATAATACTAAGGGGGGGAGGAGCAAGACGGCGGAAGAGTAGGGTCTCCAAATCACCTGTCTCCACCAAACTACCTAGAAAACCTTCCAATCATCCTGAAAATCTATGAATTCGGCCTGAGATTTAAAGAGAGAACACCTGGAATGCAACAGTGAGAAGAGTTCGCGCTTCTATCCAGGTAGGAAGACGGGGAAAAAGAAGTAAAGGAACAAAGGCCTCCAAGGGGGAGGGGCCCGCGAGGAGCCGGGCTGAGGCCGGGGCGAGTGTCCCCAGGACAGGAGAGCCCCGTCCCGGAGACGCAGGAGCTGCACCGACCTTCCCGGGGGAAAGGGGCTCGCCGGGAGGTGGAGCAGGACCCAGGAGGGCGGGGATGCCTCGGGCTCCCAGGGACAGTAACAGCAACTGCGCGCCCAGGAGAGTGCGCCGAGCTCCCTAAGGGCTGCAGCGCGCACGGCGGGACCCGGAGCTGCTCGGGGGGCTCGGGGGCGGCTCCGCGGAGGGGGCTGCGCGGCCCCGGGAGCAGCTCGGAGGGGCTCGGGCAGAGGAAGAGGCTCCGTGCAGAGGGGCCTGCGCGGTTCCAGGAGCAGCTCGGGGGGGCTCGGGGGCGGCTCCGCGGAGGGGGCTGCCCGGCCGGGGAGAGCGAATCCAACAGCGCAGGCTCCGGAGCACAGGGCGCCGGGACACAGCCCAGGATCCGGCCTCCCCCGGGACAGGCAGAGGCCGGGAGGGCCCAGGACAGCGAGGACGCTCCTGCCCCAGCTGAGCACATCAGCGGCCCCGCCCCGGAGCCTCCAGGCCCTGCAGACGGAGTTCCTGCCGGAGCTGAATCCAGGTCTCCAGAGCTGCCCCGCCACTGGGGCTGTTCCTCCTGCGGCCTCACGGGGTAAACAACCCCCACCGAGCCCTGCACCAGGCAGGGGCACAGCAGCTCCCCCAACTGCTAACACCTGAAAATCAGCACAGCAGGCCCCTCCCCCAGAACACCAGCTAGACTGACAACTTCCAGGAGAAGCCAAGGGACTTAAAGTACACAGAATCAGAAGATACTCCCCGGTAGTTCTTTTTTTTTTTGTTTTGTTTTGTTTTGTTTTGTTTTGTTTTGCTTTTTGATTTGTTTCCTTCCCCCACCCCCTTTTTTTTCTCCTTTCTTTTTCTTTCTCTTTTTCTTCTTTTTTTTTTCTTCCCTTTTTTTTTCTCTTTCTCTTTTCTTTCCTTCTTTCTCTCCTCTCTTTTTCTCTTTTTCCCAATACAACTTGCTTTTGGCCACTCTGCACTGAGCAAAATGACTAGAAGGAAAACCTCACCTCAAAAGAAAGAATCAGAAACAGTCCTCTCTCCCACAGAGTTACAAAATCTGGACTACAATTCAATGTCAGAAAGCCAATTCAGAAGCACTATTATACAGCTACTGGTGGCTCTAGAAAAAAGTATAAAGGACTCAAGAGACTTCATGACTGCAGAATTTAGAGCTAATCAGGCAGAAATTAAAAACCAATTGAATGAGATGCAATCCAAACTAGAAGTCCTAACGACGAGGGTTAACGAGGTGGAAGAACGAGTGAGTGACATAGAAGACAACTTGATAGCAAAGAGGGAAACTGAGGAAAAAAGAGACAAACAATTAAAAGACCATGAGGATAGATTAAGGGAAATAAACGACAGCCTGAGGAAGAAAAACCTACGTTTAATTGGGGTTCCCGAGGGCGCCGAAAGGGACAGAGGGCCAGAATATGTATTTGAACAAATTCTAGCTGAAAACTTTCCTAATCTGGGAAGGGAAACAGGCATTCAGATCCAGGAAATAGAGAGATCCCCCCCTAAAATCAGTAAGAACCGTTCAAAACCTCGACATTTAATAGTGAAGCTTACAAATTCCAAAGATAAAGAGAAGATCCTTAAAGCAGCAAGAGACAAGAAATCCCTGACTTTTATGGGGAGGAGTATTAGGGTAACAGCAGACCTCTCCACACAGACCTGGCAGGCCAGAAAGGGCTGGCAGGATATATTCAGGGTCCTAAATGAGAAGAACATGCAACCAAGAATACTTTATCCAGCAAGGCTCTCATTCAAAATGGAAGGAGAGATAAAGAGCTTCCAAGACAGGCAGCAACTAAAAGAATATGTGACCTCCAAACCAGCTCTGCAAGAAATTTTAAGGGGGCCTCTTAAAATTCCCCTTTAAGAAGAAGTTCAGTGGAACAGTCCACAAAAACAAAGACTGAATAGATATCATGATGACACTAAACTCATATCTCTCAATAGTAACTCTGAATGTGAACGGGCTTAATGACCCCATCAAAAGGCGCAGGGTTTCAGACTGGATAAAAAAGCAGGACCCATCTATTTGCTGTCTACAAGAGACTCATTTTAGACAGAAGGACACCTACAGCCTGAAAATAAAAGGTTGGAGAACCATTTACCATTCGAATGGTCCTCAAAAGAAAGCAGGGGTAGCCATCCTTATATCAGATAAACTAAAATTTACCCCAAAGACTGTAGTGAGAGATGAAGAGGGACACTATATCATACTTAAAGGATCTATCCAAGAAGAGGACATAACAATCCTCAATATATATGCCCCGAATGTGGGAGCTGCCAAATATATAAATCAATTATTAACCAAAGTGAAGAAATACTTAGATAATAATACACTTATACTTGGTGACTTCAATCTAGCTCTTTCTATACTCGATAGGTCTTCTAAGCACAACATCTCCAAAGAAACGAGAGCTTTAAATGATACACTGGACCAGATGGATTTCACAGATATCTACAGAACTTTACATCCAAACTCAACTGAATACACATTCTTCTCAAGCGCACATGAAACTTTCTCCAGAATAGACCACATACTGGGTCACAAATCGGGTCTGAACCGATACCAAAAGATTGGGATTGTCCCCTGCATATTCTCAGACCATAATGCCTTGAAATTAGAACTAAATCACAACAAGAAGTTTGGAAGGACCTCAAACACGTGGAGGTTAAGGACCATCCTGCTAAAAGATAAAAGGGTCAACCAGGAAATTAAGGAAGAATTAAAAAGATTCATGGAAACTAATGAGAATGAAGATACAACCGTTCAAAATCTTTGGGATGCAGCAAAAGCAGTCCTAAGGGGGAAATACATTGCAATACAAGCATCCATTCAAAAACTGGAAAGAACTCAAATACAAAAGCTAACCTTACACATAAAGGAGCTAGAGAAAAAACAGCAAATAGATCCTACACCCAAGAGAAGAAGGGAGTTAATAAAGATTCGAGCAGAACTCAACGAAATCGAGACCAGAAGAACTGTGGAACAGATCAACAGAACCAGGAGTTGGTTCTTTGAAAGAATTAATAAGATAGATAAACCATTAGCCAGCCTTATTAAAAAGAAGAGAGAGAAGACTCAAATTAATAAAATCATGAATGAGAAAGGAAAGATCACTACCAACACCAAGGAAATACAAACGATTTTAAAAACATATTATGAACAGCTATACGCCAATAAATTAGGCAATCTAGAAGAAATGGACGCATTCCTGGAAAGCCACAAACTACCAAAACTGGAACAGGAAGAAATAGAAAACCTGAACAGGCCAATAACCAGGGAGGAAATTGAAGCAGTCATCAAAAACCTCCCAAGACACAAGAGTCCAGGGCCAGATGGCTTCCCAGGGGAATTTTATCAAACGTTTAAAGAAAAAACCATACCTATTTTCCTAAAGCTGTTTGGAAAGATAGAAAGAGATGGAGTCCTTCCAAATTCGTTCTATGAGGCCAGCATCACCTTAATTCCAAAACCAGACAAAGACCCCACCAAAAAGGAGAATTACAGACCAATATCCCTGATGAACATGGATGCAAAAATTCTCAACAAGATACTGGCCAATAGGATCCAACAGTACATTAAAAAAATTATTCACCATGACCAAGTAGGATTTATCCCTGGGACACAAGGCTGGTTCAACACCCGTAAAACAATCAATGTGATTCATCATATCAGCAAGAGAAAAACCAAGAACCATATGATCCTCTCATTGGATGCAGAGAAAGCATTTGACAAAATACAGCATCCATTCCTGATCAAAACTCTTCAGAGTGTAGGGATAGAGGGAACATTCCTCGACATCTTAAAAGCCATCTATGAAAAGCCCACAGCAAATATCATTCTCAATGGGGAAGCACTAGGAGCCTTTCCCCTAAGATCAGGAACAAGACAGGGATGTCCACTCTCACCACTGCTGTTCAACATAGTACTGGAAGTCCTAGCCTCAGCAATCAGACAACAAAAAGACATTAAAGGCATTCAAATTGGCAAAGAAGAAGTCAAACTCTCCCTCTTCGCCGATGACATGATACTCTACATAGAAAACCCAAAAGCCTCCACCCCAAGATTGCTAGAACTCGTACAGCAATTCAGTAGCGTGGCAGGATACAAAATCAATGCCCAGAAGTCAGTGGCATTTCTATACACTAACAATGAGACTGAAGAAAGAGAAATTAAGGAGTCAATCCCATTTACAATTGCACCCAAAAGCATAAGATACCTAGGAATAAACCTAACCAAAGATGTAAAGGATCTATACCCTCAAAACTATAGAACACTTCTGAAAGAAATTGAGGAGGACACAAAGAGATGGAAAAATATTCCATGCTCATGGATTGGCAGAATTAATATTGTGAAAATGTCAATGTTACCCAGGGCAATATACACGTTTAATGCAATCCCTATCAAAATACCATGGACTTTCTTCAGAGAGTTAGAACAAATAATTTTAAGATTTGTGTGGAATCAGAAAAGACCCCGAATAGCCAGGGGAATTTTAAAAAAGAAAACCATATCTGGGGGCATCACAATGCCAGATTTCAGGTTGTACTACACAGCTGTGGTCATCAAGACAGTGTGGTACTGGCACAAAAACAGACACATAGATCAGTGGAACAGAATAGAGAATCCAGAAGTGGACCCTGAACTTTATGGGCAACTAATATTTGATAAAGGAGGAAAGACTATCCATTGGAAGAAAGACAGTCTCTTCAATAAATGGTGCTGGGAAAATTGGACATCCACATGCAGAAGAATGAAACTAGACCACTCTCTTTCACCATACACAAAGATAAACTCAAAATGGATGAAAGATCTAAATGTGAGACAAGATTCCATCAAAATCCTAGAGAAGAACACAGGCAACACCCTTTTTGAACTCGGCCATAGTAACTTCTTGCAAGATACATCCACGAAGGCAAAAGAAACAAAAGCAAAAATGAACTATTGGGACTTCATCAAGATAAGAAGCTTTTGCACAGCAAAGGATACAGTCAACAAAACTCAAAGACAACCTACAGAATGGGAGAAGATATTTGCAAATGACATATCAGATAAAGGGCTAGTTTCCAAGATCTATAAAGAACTTCTTAAACTCAACACCAAAGAAACAAACAATCCAATCATGAAATGGGCAAAAGACATGAACAGAAATCTCACAGAGGAAGACATAGACATGGCCAACATGCACATGTTAAAATGCTCTGCATCACTTGCCATCCGGGAAATACAAATCAAAACCACAATGAGATACCACCTCACACCAGTGAGAATGGGGAAAATTAACAAGACAGGAAACAACAAATGTTGGAGAGGATGCGGAGAAAAGGGAACCCTCTTACACTGTTGGTGGGAATGTGAACTGGTGCAGCCACTCTGGAAAACTGTGTGGAGGTTCCTGAAACAGTTAAAAATAGACCTGCCCTACGACCCAGCAATTGCACTGTTGGGGATTTACCCCAAAGATACAAATGCAATGAAACACCGGGACACCTGCACCCCGATGTTTATAGCAGCAATGGCCACGATAGCCAAACTGTGGAAGGAGCCTCGGTGTCCAACGAAAGATGAATGGATAAAGAAGCTGTGGTCTATGTATACAATGGAATATTACTCAGCTATTAGAAATGACAAATACCCACCATTTGCTTCAACGTGGATGGAACTGGAGGGTATTATGCTGAGTGAAGTAAGCCAGTCGGAGAAGGACAAACATTATATGTTCTCATTCATTTGTGGAATATAAATAATAGTGAAAGGGAATATAAGGGAAGGGGGAAGAAATGTGTGGGAAATATCAGAAAGGGAGACAGAACGTAAAGACTGCTAACTCTGGGAAACGAACTAGGGGTGGTAGAAGGGGAGGAGGGCGGGGGGTGGGAGTGAATGGGTGACGGGCACTGGGGGTTATTCTGTATGTTAGTAAATTGAACACCAATAAAAAATAAATTAACTTTAAAAAAAATAAAATAAAATAAACATCTAAAAAAATAATAATAATAATATTAATACTAAATTTCTTTACCAAGCTCTTATTTTGGTTCTTTAAACATTATTTTTATTATTAAAACAATAAGAATATATGCATAGATGCCTAATTTTACATATAAGAGATTTAAGTACTAGAGTAGTTAGATGTTAAGCCTAGGTCAGCTAGTTGACAGGAGACAGAGATAGCATTCAAATTAAAGGCTGCACGATAAAAGGACTTCTTTCTATGTATTTCTGCGCATATTGAGCCAAGCTTAAGTAATTGCAAGAGTAAAATGGATCTATGGGGATCCCTGGGTGGCTCAGCGGTTTGGTGCCTGCCTTTGGCCCAGGGCGCGGCCCTGGAGTCCCGGGATCCAGTCCTGCGTCGGGCTCCCGGCATGGAACCTGCTTCTCCCTCCTCCTGTGTCTCTGCTTGTCTCTCTCTCTATCATAAATAAATAAATAAATCTTAAAAAAAGAAAAAAAGAGTAAAGTGGATCTAGTAAACAAACCTCTATTTACATGTAGCACTGTATATTTACTTTTTATTATTGAACAACCTATAGTAAAAACCTGTGTCACTGAGAGAGTTAAACATAACTGTTCTTCCTGTATATAAAATTTGGTGGGGACATTCAGTTTGAAACTAGAAAGTAAGGAACTTAAAAAAAAACATTCAGGGCTGCTCATTTGGTTAAGCCTCTGACTCTTGATTTTGTCTCAGGTTATGACCTTAAGGTCATGGGACTGAGCCCCACTTTGGGCACCATGCTCTTCATGGAGTCTGCTTGTTTCTTCCCTTTTCTCCTCCCCCTGCTTGTGCACTCTCCCTCTCTCTCTCTCTCAAATAAATAAATAAATAAATAAATAAATAAATAAATAAATAAATAAAATATTTTTGAAAAGTCTTTAAGAAAAAGCTACCACTCAATCCTAACAATAACCAAAACACTAAACAAAATAAACATGAAACAACCCTACTTAGACCCATAAGAGAAGTGAAGTCATATGTCATACAACTGCCTCCAAAATTAGAGACTCCAACAGGCAAATATGGAAATCACAGCTCAGGAGAAGCAAAAACCACAGAGGGTACCAGTGGTGAGTAGGAAAGTCTGAGCCATAACTGATGAGTCATTGGAGATACTTTGTGAGCAAGTATGAGAGCTAAAATCTCCAAGGATACCCATCCATCAAGGGTCCCCAACTTTTGTGAATTTCACCTCTTGAACCTACCAGGATCTTAAGGTGAGTACTGGAGAAAAACCCATTTATGCTTCCTCTAGGGGGAGAAGGAAAAGAAACATTTTGAAATATACCAGACCACTCTGTTCTTCCTAACAAGATCTCCCCCAAGGAGAAACTGTCTTACCAGAACCAATCTGTCAGAGTTTTAACAGAATCTAACTGAACTGGAGCAAGGGAAGTACTCAACTTTGGCCCTTTCTAGCCTTAGATGTGGGAGAAGGGAATTGCCCAACTCAAGCTAACTTCCCTCATTCTGTCTTACCTAAATGGGGATACCAAAAGCACTTTTGAAGTTCATACTTTCCGGAGGCTTAATAACATACTGGGACCTAATCATAGGTCTACAGAATGTATCCCCATCCCTTACATTTTACACCAAATTACTAAAGGCATATTTACAGCAATTCCTTTTACCCAGTGCATCATGTCTGGCTATAAGAAAACAAAGACATACTGAAAAGAAAAAAAAAAAAATTGAATAGACCAAGTTTCACAACCAGACTCATCTGGTAGAGATGTTGAAATTATCAGACTGGGAATTTAAACACTTATGATTAATATGCTAATGGCTCTAACCGGTAAAGTAAATAGCGTGTAAGAACATATGGGCAGTATAAGAAGAGACATGGAAATCCTTAGAAAAAAACAAGAGAAATGCTAGAGATTTAAATCACTGGAATAGAAATGAAGAATGGCTTAGATAGACTTATCAGTAAACCAGACATGGCTGAGGAAAGGTCTTTGAGCTTGAGGGTTTCTCAATAGAAACCTTCAAAACTGAAAAGCACACAGAAAAAAGGAATGAAAAAAGCAGAACAGACTATTCAAAAGCTGTGAGACAACTACAAAAGGTGGAACATATGTGTAGTGGGAATACCAGGAAAAGAAAGAAAGAAAAGAATAGAATATATATCTGAAATAATAATGATTGAGTATCTCCTCAAATTAATGTCAGATACCAAACCATAGGTACAAGTAGCTCAGAGAACACTTAAGCAGGATATAGGCCAAACAAACAAACAAAACAAAACTACACCTGGGTATATCATATCCAAACTATGGAAAATCAACTATAGAGAAACAAATATTGAAAGAAGCCACAGGGAAAAACACCTGAGTTACAGAAGAGCAAAGATAAGAATTACATCTGACTTCTCCTTAGAAACCATGCAAGCAAGAAGAGAGTGGAATGAAATATTTAAAGGGTTGAGGGAATAAAGTAGTGACTCGGATTTTCTGAATCTTGTGAAATTATTTTTCAGACATGAAAGAGAAATAAAGACTTTCTCAGACAAACAAAAATTTTGTGAGTTTGTTGCCAGTAGACCTACCTTTCAAGAAATGATAAAAGAAGTTCTTTAGAAGGGCACCTGAGTGGTTAAGTGTTTGAGCCTCTGTCTGCCTTTGGCTCAGGTCCTGATCCCGGGGTCATGGGATGGAGTCCCACATCAGGCTCCCCAGAGGGAGCCTGCTTCTGCTTCTGCCTCTCTCTCTCTGTATCTCTCACAAATAAATAAAATCTTAAAAAAAAGTTCTTTAGTAGAAGGGAACCTAAAACAAGTCAGAAATTCTGATCTACATAAAAAGAGAATATTGTAGAAGGAAAAAAATGTGGTGAAATAAATTTTTATTTTATTTATTGATCTAACGATAATCTGTTCAAAATAATAATAGTTAAAATGTATCTGTTTATATAGCCTCATGTATACATGTTCATATATATGTGAAAAGGACTACAGCAATTATATGGGGAGAAATCAGGATTATTTCTGTTTTTATAAAGTATCCACACTACCTACATATTGCTATGGAGTTATTTGCAAGTAGAGTTGGATTAGTAGTAAATGTATATTACAAACTCTAGTAAAATCACTAAGAGAGAGACAGAGAGCAAAAGAAGGACTGTTGATATGTTAAGAGAGGAGGAAAAAAAAGGAACTATATAAAATACTCAACCAAAACATCAGTGATGGAGATTAAGGAGTGCACTTGTCATGATGAACACTGGGAGTTATATGCAATTTTGAATCACTATATTGTGCACTTGATATTAATTAATATTTTTTTTAATTTTTATTTATTTATGATAATCACAGAGAGAGAGAGAGAGAGAGAGAGAGGCAGAGACACAGGCAGAGGGAGAAGCAGGCTCCATGCACCGGGAGCCTGACGTGGGATTCGATCCCGGGTCTCCAGGATCGCGCCCTGGGCTAAAGGCAGGCGCCAAACCGCTGCGCCACCCAGGGATCCCGATATTAATTAATATTATACTGTATCTTAACTAACTGAAAAGAAATTATAAAGCATCAGCTCTAGAGCCACTGTGGACTTAAATTTGAAGTCAATAGCAGAAGGATGAACAGAAAATTCCCCCAAATAAATAGAATTTAACTAATACACTTTTATATAACTTATGGATCAAAGAAGAAATTTTGAGAAACTAAAAGATACTTTAAACTAAATGGAAATGAAAATACAACTTAGAAAAATGTGTGTATTGCAATGAAACAGTGTTTAGTGGGGCATGCATATCATTTAATGAATGTATATATTAGACAACAGGAAAGATCTAAAATAAATGCTCTAAGCTCCCACAATAAGAACCAAAGAAAAATGTAAATTAAATCCAAATTGAGCAAAAGAAATAAGAAAAATAGAGCAGAATTCAATGAAAAACCAGGAAACCAAAAGAGAAAATTAAAAAAAAATTAAAGATGGTTCTTTGAAAAGATTAATACAAATTATAAGTACCTAGCCAGGCTAACTAAAAAAAAGAGAGAGGACATAAATCAATAATATCAGAAATGAAACAAGGGGGCACCACTGCAGATTCCATGGACATTAAAATGATTATAAATGAATATTTTGAACAGCATTGCCCACAAATTGATAACCTGGATGAAATGAACCAATTCCTTTCAAAGAGACAACATGCCAAAACTCACACAAGATGAAATTGACAATGAATCATGGAATTGATAGAATCAATGGAATCAAATGGGGTTGAATCAATTTTTAATAACCTTTCAAAACAAAATGGAGCAGACTCAGATGAGTTCACTGGTGAATTGTACTAAATATTTAAGGAAGAAATTATACCAAATCTCTACATCCCTTGTAGGGGCTAGAAGCTGAAGGAATACTTCCTAAATATTTCTATGAAGTCAATACCCTAATGTCAAAACCAGACAAAGACATTACAAGAAAAAGACTACAGAACAATATCTCTCATGAACATAGAAGCCAAATCCACAGAAACATATTTAAATCTAATCCAACAATGTATAAAAATAGTTATATATCATGACCAAGTGTGATTTATTCCAGATATGCAAGACTGGTTCAACATTTTAAAGTCTATTAATGCAATCCATCACATCAACAGGCTAATTAAGAAAAAGCACATCATTATATCAATAGATGCAATAAATTAATCTGAAAAAAACCAACACACATTAATGATTAAAACTCTCAGGAAACTAGGGATATAAGAAAACTTTCTGAACCTGAAAGAGACTATCTACAAAAAACCTTGAACTAATATCATAGTTACTGGTGATAAACTCTAAGTGTTCTCAAAAAAGATTGAGAATAGGCAATGTTGTGCTTTTTTACAATTCCTTTCAACACTGTAATGGAAGTCCTAGCTAATGCAAGAAGAGAAGAAGGAAAGTAAAATTGTACCAACTGGGAATGAAGAAATAAAACTTTGTTCACAGATGACATAATTGTCTATATAGAACATCTGAAAGAATTAATAAAAATCTCCCGCAGGTAATAAAATGACTATAACGAATTTTGCAGGATACAAGTTAATATACAAAAGTCAATCACTGTCCTATACACCACCAATGAACAAATGAAATTTGAAATTAAGAACATATTGACATTTACAGTAGTGCATTCTCAGTAAAGAAATACTTAGGTATAAATCTAATAGAATATAGACAAGTTCTAAGTGAGGAAAAATTCAAAGCTCTGCTGAGAGATACCAAAGGAGAAGAAATAAATGGAGAGATAGTGAATGATCATGGATAAGAAGACTCAATATTGTCAAGGCATCAGTTCTTCCCAACTTGATCTGTATATTCTATGCAATCCCCATTAAAATCCGGGCAAGTTATTTTGTGGATATTATCAAACTGATTCTGAAATTTAATATGAAGATGAATGATGGTCATGGTAAAAAAGGGCAAAATCCCAGAATAACCAACACAGCATTCCATTAGAACAGTAGTGGAGGATTGACTACCCAACTTAGGACTTATAAAGCTACAGTAATCAAGAAAGAGTGCCATTGACAAAGAATAGGCAAATAGATTACTGGAACAGAATAGAGAGCCCAGAAATACATCTTCATGTATATATGTTTTAAAGATTTTATTTATTTATTCATGAGAGACAGAGAGAGAGGCAGAGACACAGGCAGAGGGAGAAGCAAGCTCCATGCAGAGACCCTGACATGGGAGTTGATCCCGGGTCTCCAGAATCACGCCCTGGGCTGAAGGCAGGCACTAAACCGCTGAGCCACCCAGGGGTCCCCTCTTCATGTATATTTATTTAGTCAATTGATCTTTGACAAAAGAGCAAAGGCACAATGGATGGTCTACCCAATGAATGGAACTGGAACAATTGGATATCTGTATGCAGAAAAATGAATCTTGACGAAGACTTTATACTATTCACAAAAATGAAGTGTATCATAGACCTAAAACACACAACTATAAAACTCCTAGAGGAGAACATTGGGGCAGATGATGTTGGATTTGGCTATGAGTTTTTATATACAACATAAAAGCTCAATATATTAAAATTGAAAATTCCTGGGGGTATCTGAGTGGCTCAGTCCTTTGAATATCCAACTCTTAATTTTGGCTCAGGTCGTGATAGCAAGACCCGTGTCAGGCTCCACACCCATTAGGGAGTCTGCTTGAGATTATTTCCCTCTGCCCCCTCCCTGCACTCTCTGTTCTCTCTTTCTCTCTCCTACCCCTCTCCCCAAGTAAATAAATAACTCCCTTTTTTTTTTTTTTTTTTTAATTCTGCTCTGCAAAAGACATCGGGAAAATGAAGACAAGGCTGACTGGGAGAAAATATTATCAAAAGACACATCTGATAAAGGAGCGTCATACAAAATATATGAAGGGTACTTAAAATACAGCAATCAGAAGACAACCTGATTAGAAAACGGGCCAGAAACATGCATATGAGAAAATGCTCTGCATCACTTGCCATCAGGGAAATACAAATCAAAACCACAATGAGATACCACCTCACACCAGTGAGAATGGGGCAAATTAACAAGGCAGGAAACCACAAATGTTGGAGGGGATGCGGAGAAAAGGGAACCCTCTTACACTGTTGGTGGGAATGTGAACTGGTGCAGCCACTCTGGAAAACTGTGTGGAGGTTCCTCAAACAGTTAAAAATAGACCTGCCCTACGACCCAGCAATTGCACTGTTGGGGATTTACCCCAAAGATACAAATGCAATGAAACGCCGGGACACCTGCACCCCGATGTTTATAGCAGCAATGGCCACGATAGCCAAACTGTGGAAGGAGCCTCGGTGTCCAACGAAAGATGAATGGATAAAGAAGATGTGGTTTATGTATACAATGGAATATTACTCAGCCATTAGAAACGACAAATACCCACCATTTGCTTCAACGTGGATGGAACTGGAGGGTATTATGCTGAGTGAAGTAAGTCAGTCGGAGAAGGACAAACCTTATATGTTCTCATTCATTTGGGGAATATAAATAATAGTGAAAGGGAATATAAGGGAAGGGGGAAGAAATGTGTGGGAAATATCAGAAAGGGAGACAGAACGTGGAGACTGCTAACTCTGGGAAACGAACTAGGGGTGGTGGAAGGGGAGGAGGGCGGGGGGTGGGAGTGAATGGGTGACGGGCACTGGTGGTTATTCTGTATGTTAGTAAATTGAACACCAATAAAAAATAAATTAAAAAAAAAAAAAAAGAAAACGGGCCAGAGACCTTAACCAACACCTCACCAAAGAAGATGTATAGCTTTTAAAAAAGCATATGAAAAGATGTTCTATATTTATGCCATCAGGAAAATGCACATTAAAACAACAAAATGCTGTTGTATACTCACTAGAATGGCCAATATCCAGAACGCTGACACCACCAAATGCTGGTGAGAATGTGAAGCAACTAGAACTCATTCATTGCAGGTGGAAATGCAAAATAATACAGCCATTTGGAAGACAGCTTGACAATTTCTTACAAAAATCAATATACTTTATTATATGATCCTGCAATAGTGCTCCTTAGTATTTACCAGAAGGAGTTGAAGACTTACATCTACACAAAACCTGCAATGGATATTTATAGCAGCTTTCTTCATAATTGTCAAAACTTGGAAGTAACCAATATATCTTTCAGTAGGTCAATGGATAAATCAATGTGGTACATTCAAACAATGGAATATTATTCAGGGCTAAAAAGAAAAGAGTTATTAAGTAATGAAAAGATATAGAGTAACCTTAAATACATATTGATAAGTGAAAGAAGACTATAGAGGCTACATTTTTTTTTTTTTTTTGGAGGCTACATTTTGTATGATTCCAACTATATGAGTTTCTGGAAAGGCAAAACTATGAAAACAGAAAAAAACCATTGATTTTCTGGGGAAGGAATGAGTGGTTGTCATCAGTTTGGGGAAAAGGAGGGATGAATAATAAGCTGCGCAGAGAGGATTTTTATGACATTGAAACTACTCTTTATATTGCTAGCTGTAGAATGTCTAACATCAGGAGTGAACCCTAATGTAATCTTTGGCTTCTGGGTGCTGATGATATGTCAATGTAGGTTCATTATTTGTTACAAATGTACCATTTTTGCTGGGGATATTAATAACAGGGCAGGATTTCCATGGCAGAGGGAAGGGAAATATGGAAAGTCTCTGAACCTTCCCCTCGATTTTGCTGCAAACTTAAAACTCCTCTAAAATTAAAGTTTATATAAAACATTGGCTGGGACTATGATTTTAGTTGAGATCTCAAGCATCATCAGTTTCCTCTCATTGGTTGATTTATGTAACGGAGATTTGGAAGAATGCAACTTTTTTTCTCTTTTGAGTTTACACTGGACTATCTCTGGAAATTAATGTTATTCTTTGGAAGAAATGTGAGTGTATATCCGAACCAGTGGTTATTAGCTAAGCTTATTACATAAGAAAGAATCATCGCTTCAGTCCATTTTTCCTAGTGAGCCTAGAGAGCAACCTCCATTTCAGATCTTCTATTTAACTAGGATTGATCTGTAGATTTTGGAATAACAAGAGTTATTTATCATGTTCTCCTCACCATCTCTTACAAGATTTTAAATATCAAAAGCCACAATATTAATTATAGCCTACTGATACAAACACTATTCATAAGTTAGTAAATCAGATTTGGTTAGGTTATTTCCCAGCAGGGTGTGTGAAAATCAGCTGATCAGTACTTACTATCAAAACATGCCCAAGATTTTAGTCAACCAGGTGGTCAGTCATTTAGAAGATATTTTGGGAAGAAGTTGGTGTGTGTATGTCTTTGATGTCTTGGGGTCAGAAACCCTCGGGGTCATCTTTAATTTGCAGTTCAGAATATATCAATTGTTTGATAATATATTAACATGTATATTGCATAACATACCTCGCTTGGTTTGGGGGAGCAGTGCACGGTCAGTTCCATCATTATCATGTACTGAAATGTGTGAATATTCATACAAACTGGTTTAAAGTCTATCTGCAGCCATATTTCTTATCATATCTCCTCTTATGATCCAATAAATGTACAAGTAAATTTTACAAATTAGTTTCTGGAGAATTTGGGGTCTCGGCATTTTGGATGGGTTGTTCCATCTATTCAGTCCCTAGGTTTGACTGCAAGGAACTGATTTTGAATAGTTTGTTGTCTGTGGTAAAATACTATTTCTGTTTAGTGTGCTGTTTAAAATTCCTTCTCTTGAATGTTTAGCTTTATTTGGTTTCCTCCAGCTCCTCAGCAAATTCAAAGTAGCTTCAGAACTTTGTAAGGTAGTAGTATTGAGAAACTCAAAGATGGGGCCATAGAATAAGCTAAGATTTGCATCATGTTCTCCCCTCCCCACACCTCCAAAGTAAATGGAACAACACACTGGATGAGAGAGAGATTCATTCAGTTCAGTGAATAACTTGGGAGTGAAGTTGAAATAAAATACTTGTAAGATTGAGTCTCTCATGGTTTGTCTCCCTCTCTGATTTCATCTTGTTTTATTTTTCTCTCCCTTCCTCTTTGATCCTCTGTTTTGTTGCTTAAATTCCACATATGAGTGAAATCATATGATAATTGTCCTTCTCGACTGACTTATTTTGCACTTTTGATTTTTAAGAGAAACACTATTTAGAGTGCACATGAGTAACTTAAATTCAAAATCTTCTCTTCTTGTTGCAAATGGCAAATGAAGACAGTCAGTATGAACTAATTATGGAGGCATTTCATCCCAGAAGATTTACTGTTTTTATTCTTCTCAATTATTATGTCTTTAATTACTTCAAAAATTCAATGCACTATTTTCTTAAGTTGTCTTTAGGAATGTATAAAATGACATCTAACTTTACTCACTGTTGACTCTCCAGTAGACATAAAAAGAACGCAGTGATGAGTAGGTATTCAATAAACAGTTGTTGAATGAATATGTGAAGGTATAAATGAATGAATGAATAATTTATTAAAATATTTAAGTAATATTACTGTCATTATGCAAAGATAAGTAGAAGCAATAGATTATTCTTCTACAGTCTGTGACAATCATAGTATGTATGTAATAAACTTTGGAGGATATACTGTAACCATTTAACATGCATTTAACAAACTACAGTACTTTCTATCATATGTCTTTTCTAAACATATTATGTTTTCCATTAAATTGATTTTTAGGCAGCCAAATAGCTCTGTCCTATCTTCCTAAAATAGAATATCCTCTTTCTTAAAAGACCAGGAAAAAAAATTCTAATAGTAAAACTCATAATAAAATTGGCCATTTTCTTATCAAATTAACTTTTACTATTTCCAAGTATTAAAACAGAGAAATGGAAAATGTAATTCGGCATACTGAGACCTTCAAAGCATTTACATTTATCCAAAGCATTTAAAAAAAATAATGGCTTCTTTTGAATTTAGATTACTTTAATTATTTTATTTTTATTACATTTTCTAGTTTTGTAAGTTTTCTACTTAAAGTTTTTTTCCCCTAATTTTTAGAACACATTGTCCAGTTATTCATAATTTTGCTTTTTAAACTATCATTTACAAAGAGACATCTTTTCAGACTTTATTTGGGTATCAATTTTTTTCCAGGTTCTTATAGAATCTTTTTTTTTTTTGTCTAAAGATTATTCAACAAATAACACCCAATATAAATGGAAATGTTTTGCACTTAAAGTCTATAAGCTCAATTATGATGCATTTAGATGCATTTATTTATTACCCTTTTGTGAGAAAAAATATTTTGTAGATTGTTTGGGAAAAAATATTTTAGATTTCTACAAATACCAAAAGACCTCATGTTAAGTTAGCCAGAACACACTCTCTCTCTCTCCTGAAAACATCTCCTAAAAAGATTCTAAAATTCAATATCGATAAAAAGTTCTCTATATAAAGGTGTTTCCTTTTTTGTCTGACTACATTTATTCTCAAGGTCCTTAACAGCCTTTAATGTTCAAAGTTGAGCCATCTTTGAGCTGTAGTAATATTAGACCTATAAGTTTGTATTTAGTTAGTAACGTATGAGCAGGTTTTTCTGAATTAATTCTGGAAATGCATACTAGTGCAATTTGGTATTTAATAAAGTTCTTGCTTTAGTATTTGTCACCCTTATACAATACATCATTTTTAAAATAGTTCACCATATTCCTTTAGTTCACTTAAACTAAAATATTTTAATTTTCTCAAGATTTTATTTAATATCCCATGAGTAGATAATTAGTCATGTTTCTTTATTACAAAATCTAACAGTACAATTGAGCTTTTGTAGATAAGAGTAACTGTGACTTCTGTTACAAGGGTTAGTCTCTGCCTTAAGCCATGTTTTGAGAAAACAGAGCCTGAAACAGAAATATGTATTAAGGTTTTGGGGCTGGGGCAGTGTAATTTCAAGACAGTAAGAGTGAGGGGAAAAGAGACTGGGGTAGGAAAGAGAGGACACACAGGTAAGGTGAGATGATGTGTAACTGAGCTGTCCACAGATCTCTGGAAAGAACCAGTCCTTGGTTCTGCTGGGTGACTTCCAGGAACTGCCAGCCTCAGAGCAGAGAAAAAGAAGGAAAAGAACTGAATCTGTAGGTATGTTCCCTTTTTCTCTCTCTCATTTGCCAGACTCATCTCAGGAGATATTAATTCATCTCAGACTCGTCTCACCCTATAGGTTGGGCTCAACCTATGATCTCAGGGTTGGGAGGTTGAGCCCCACCTGGGGCTCCGTGCTGGCTGTGGAGCCTGCTTCAGATTCTCTCTCTCTGCTCCTTCTGCCCCTCCCACCCCACTCATGTGCATGCTCTTTCTCTCACTAAAACACAAAAATAGAGAAAGAGAGAGAAATATTTTTAAATATACACATAATCTAACTAGGTTTTTTTGGTGTGTTTTGTTTGTTTTGGGACACTGGATTTAGAAGTGACCTCAAGCAATTCTTTCAAAATGTATTTATTTCACCATGCTTTCTGTTTTTTTTTTTTTTAATCCTACAACAATTTCTTGTTATTTACTACATTTCCCTCACATTTTAATTCTCCAATAAAAAAGAAACCTGAACACCTCTTATTTTTGTAGGTACTAAAGTATTCTATGTTTGCTTTATTGTGTTTATCCTCACAAAAATATAAATAGAAAAAATAATATAAGTGAGATTACAGTTAATATATATTTGGTTGCTAGACTATCATATCCTGCATGGGTCTCTGGGTGTAGGTGTGCTGAATCAGTAATGAACAAGGACAATAAGCCTTAGTCCCAGGCAAAGGGCTGCATGACCCTGAAAGACAGGGTCATTGCTGAGCACTAGTGTACAAAGTTGGTGTACCTTCAAAATATTTATGCCCTGTAAGATATGCAATGTTTTTCTAATCCAGATACAGGAACTATAATCTAGTGGAATCCCTGAAATGAATTCAAGCAAAAATATAAATGGGGCCTAGAATAAGTATTTGGATTTTTTAATATGTTAACCAAATATTCATAATTTTCACTTTATTTTATGCTATGTAGAAATCAGTATTATGAAAACATTTTGAACTTGTGTGTGTGTGTGTGTGTGTGTGTGTGTGTGGTGATCTACATGATCTCCTTTAACATATTCAAAGAAATCTCAGGAAAACACAATATATCAACATTTCTGTAAAACACAGGTAAAGTGAAATCCAGAGAACTGTCATGATTTTTCTTTACAGTTTTTATGTTCAAATACCAGACATGAATTGTTAGACATTTTGTTATACAAAATTGCAGATGAAATTCTTCCATTCAATTAGAAAGAAAGTCTTCTCATCTACTTCAGATCCCTGAAGTACATTTAACTTAGAGGAGACAAGATGCACATTACTGTTTGAGAGAATGCATCAGTGTAATCAAATCTTAGTTCATGTGTCAATGGTCACTCTAGTGAGCCAATGAAAATAAACTGACCAATTATCAAAAATATTTCCAGTTTTATAGGAGCAGTAATGATGACACCTTCGGTAATGGTAGCAAGTAAGCATTAAGTGACATGAGGATAGAGCAATCTGGTTGGAAATGCAAAAAAATTGGCCTCTATGAGGACCAATTTATTTAATTTTCTTATACAGAGTATTTAAGGTTTTTACCCAAGAGAAGTAGAAAATTAAGCAATTTAAATATTTAAAAGAAAAATTTCTCAACCCAAGTTCTATTCAGTGGATACAGAAAGAGATAGATGTAAAGAAACAAACCTGCCAGGCTATTCTTTACTTTTATTTTCTAAGCAGAAGATATTTTATTTTTTCACTTTGTTAATCATCATTAGTTTTTATGAATATCCTATTATAATTTTTTAAGTACTTGGAGTGATTTTATAAATATCTTTTACCACAAATACATTTTAAGGAGTCTTAAATCTTTAGGTATCACTCTTTGTCTCTCTTCTACTATGCCCAATGAATATTATTAAGCTGATATGTATGCTTCCTGCTTATCTACTCATATATCCATATATATTTTCTTATATATATATATATGTATCTTTGTCATTTTATTCTTATACAAGTATAGTTATATTGCATGTATTTCTTAATATTATGCTTTTCTCACTTAGTCATACATCCAGGAGATCCTTCCAAGATTTGGATTTCATTTATATATATATTTATAATTATGAAAGTAGGTGAATATACATACTTACAAGGTTACATAAATATATCTCCTTTTTTTTCATTTATTTTACTCCTTTTTGTTTCTACTTCTTTTTACTGCTTTTTCTCTTTCCATGATACACTTTTCCTTGCACAAACTTGTCTTGTTTACTTTACTAGCAATGTCCTGTTTTTAAAGAACTATTTCAAATATCATCTCTTATTTATAAATATGTCTCACTATGCTCTTGTAGCAAAACTGATAGTTTATCAGTTAGGCATGGTGCCATCAATATTATTATACTCCTAACACTTTTGCATGGTCCTAGCAAATATTATTAAACCCCCTATTATATTGGATATAGAATTATTTGATTGCATAATTTACTTATAAGCCAGAAGTTTTTGTTAAAGGTAAGAATTATATTCTATTCTCATTTCATCTCTAGTGTCTTGCATAGCTTTGTTTTTGGTTCATGGTAGATAGCATCACTTAACGTTGGATATTTAAATTTTAATGACATTTCGAACGGCACTATGACACAGGAGAAAGGGAAAATGAGAAGTAAATAAAGAATTTCACAAAATTGAAAAACCATCGGGAGGAAAATTATAGACTATTTCCTATCATACTGTTTCATTATAGTATATCATATTTATTTTAGATAAATAGAATATTTTAAAATGTAATGAATAAATAAATATCAATAATTACAGTGCAAGAAGCATACCACAAGCAAATTTTTATATTGTCAAATATTAATAGATCTATTTAACAACTAGAAAACATTTCTTATATGTTCTGTTTTTTCCCTATTAAATCCTCTATATTTAAATATATTAACTATTTATTCAAATGCAATTAATATCAATGATAATAAATATTTCGTATAATGGATACAACATAAATTATCTGGATTATACTTATTTTGATACATATATTTAAGTTTATAAGATAAATAATGATGTATGTAAATACATCTCCATCTGTGATAATTTTCTTTTTTTTTGTGTGTGTGATAATTTTCTTATGACACATTCCTACTAAATGGATAATCAGAACAATGAATACCACCTTTTTGTAGATTGAAAAATATGGACTAGATGTGAATTGTACTCTGTGATTTGTGGAATCATCATTATTATTTCATAGTGATAGTTCATATCAGAACAAAATGTTTTGCTCTATTCCAGAATGATAAGTATTAATCAAGAGCATCTTTGGCACACCTGGGTGGTTCAGTGGTTGAGCGTCAGACTTTGGCTCAGGTCATGATCCCAGGGTCCTGGGGTTGAGTCCCACACTGGGCTCCTAGCAAGGAGCCTGCTTCTCCCTCTGCCTATGTCTCTGCCTCTCTCTCTCTGTGTCTCTCATGAATGAATTAAGAAAAAAAAAAAACTTTAAAAAATTCAAGAAATCTTCAGTTAGGGGAATATATTATAATAAATGAATTATACATGGTATATGCATTAAATATTGAACTAGCTTAAAAATGACAGACTTTCTATTGTTTATTTGCAAAATACTTTAGCAATTATAATAATGTTCTATAATCTTATTTGTAAAAGGGGTTGTTTAGTTTAAAATATATTTTATATATATTTTTAAGTAATTCCTTTTAAATGATTGTCCCCCAAAACATTTGGATCCCACACAGAAAGAAATACTAGATTACTATTCTTGGATATAAATCAATTTTATTTTCAGACAAAACTTGATGGTAAAGTCCAAAGCATAGAAATAATAGAGTCTAGTATGGGGTGGAGGAAGGAAAGAATAAATGCTGTTTAATCATGTTATGGATTTTCCTGTCTTTATATCCAAGATAATTCAAATAATTGGCAAGAATCTGGTCATACTTATGACTCAGCTAGGACACAAGTACCATTAATTTTGCCTGGCAATCCTGCCTGTGTCCATTTCCCAGCATATATTTATCATAAAAGCTGCCCTACACCATCAGCCATGAGGTTTTCAAATTAAAGACCTTGTCTTTTATATACTTTTATTACTTGTAAAATCAGAAAGAAATTGAGCTGTTCTGGGTATTCAGTTAGCATATTCTTTTACAATTATTTTCTGTACACTGTACTTGGGGGTGAATAAAAGTTAAATATGCGAATAGTTCCACTCTATTAATAATAGAATGACCTTTAATGTAAAATTATTACCATTAAAAAAAAACTCAGCAAGTAAAAAAGAAAACAGCTGTTTCTCAAAAAGCTGATAGCAAATTAAATGTTGCTCAAAACTTTTACTCAGAGGGTAAATGGAAATTGAAACTCTAATGAAAAACCATTCTGCCCCCAGTGTGACAATAATTAAAAGATTGTGTAATAACAAGTGTAGGTAAGGTTGGAAAATGACTGGAACTCTCAGGTGTTCATAGTGAGTGTTTATATTTGTGTGACCACTTTGAGAAACTATTTAGCAATACCTACTTAACCTTGAGCATGTAGACGTATTATGACTTAGCAATTCAATTTCTGAATATACGACCAACAGAAATGAATGGTTTTGCCACCAAAATAAATGTTTTAAAATATTAATAATAGTGTATTAGTGTAACTCAGTGATATATATAATTTTTCTTAATGGCAACAAAGAAGAATTAGTTATTTATATATGCAGTAATATATGCCACTCCCAAAACCATCATGTCTAGTGAAAAACAATTTAGCTACCAAAAATGACATACAGTATGCTTTCATTATATGAAATCCAATAAGTAAGCAAAACTAATAAACTGTGTTGACAGAAATCAGAATATAGTTATTGCCACTGAGAAATCTCTTGAGTATAGTTTATGTTTGCTACAACTTAGTTGTCCCAGCAGGGAGGATATAATTAATTAACAAGGAACCTCTAAAATGTTTGGAGCTTTTTGGTCAAAATTATGTAAAAAGTCAATAGGTAAAGTAGAGAAATAAATAGCAAGAGGGCATAGTGACTGCAAATTTATCAGCAGTCCGGAAGATGGGAGATCCATGAGGTGATTCATGAGTGAACGCATGAGGGAGGTACTAGGTTCTGGAAAGGGCTGTGTTCAGATTCATGGGTCTTTTTTTGTTTTTTTTTTTGTTTTTGTTGTTACTGTTAAAGCAGAGCTAGAATTGTCCGTTACTTTTATTTATTTTTTATTTTTTTATTTTTTTGTCCGTCACCTTTAAACAATGAGCTTAAAACATATAGTCAAATTACCTGGATATATATCTACTTCTTAGCAGATGTAATAATATGGGCCATATTCCTAAAGGAATTCCTTCCCCCATACCTAAAGGGAAGTAAATATTTAAAAGTCCCTCGAAAACAATTTGTTAATAGAGTTTCAGTTTCCATTTTTCTTCAAATACCATGTAGAAAGATAGAAACCTTTGCTCTGGGTTACACAAGTGTCTTGTTTTGCCTGTGATTCCAAACTTGGGCTGGAAGAAAGGTTATTTGGTGAAGGGATACTTGTGAAGACATCAGTACCAGGAAAGAATGCTGAACCAAGGCTCACCATGAGCAGAGATAAGTGATAGAAACAAAATGTAGAGTTTCACCTTTTTTCTTTTGACATTTGGTGGTCACATGATGCATTTCATTTGTATTCATTTTAAAACTACATGCTAAATCCAATACAATGAGGTTCAGATTTTTAAATCAATATTCTGGTTTTTAATAGTTTTTTTTTCATTTCTTATGGTGAGTAACTTTATATTTTCAATGTTTGTAAAGGTGATTTACTCTTTTCTCCTTCTTTTCTGCTTTTACTGTGTCTCAGTTTCCTTAGCACTTATTTTTACGCCTTTTTGTGATTGAGTGACATTATCACAGTCTTGAGGTTTGAAAATGATGTTTAATGTTTCAACATTATTCCTCAGCCTTTCAAGCAGCCTTGATCCTTTCAAGTTAGTTGAAATCATGAGCCTTCTTCTCAACTTGTTTTCCATAACTATTAAACTTTATCTGATGACTGCTGTATATATTTGCTAGTTTAGCAAGTCACTTTTTCTTGACTCCTGTCTCTTCACAGCCATGCTACACAAGCTTTTCTGAACAAATTTTCACAGAAGCTGAGTGAACAATGGGACCTGAAACCTGAAACCTGAAGCCATGGGTTCAATGCTGCTGTCTCATTTTTCTCTGAAATCAACACAATCTTTGAAGATGACATGTCTGCTTTTAAAGTCTTTTAAAGAAAATCATATGTAGTACAATCACAAGCTTTATATTCTCTGAAATACTTTTTATTTAAAAAGAAGACAATATTGTATTTAAGTGTAAAATAGGCAAGTGAAAAGTCCTAGATACTTTTTTAAAGTCTAAAATTTTAGATATTGTGTCATTTATAAGAAGAAGATAAAGAAAAAGAACCTGAAGAGTATAAACTAGCTTATGGAGCCTCCAAAAATATTAGTTTGAAAATTTTGTTTTAATTTAATGAAATTAAGATGTGTGTGTGTGTGTGTGTGTGTGTGTGTGTGTAGTTTATCAGCTGAGCCTCTATTAAGTCCTAATTTCTTCTTCACAGTATTTTATTTTATTTTTTCATGGTGTTTAATCCTATCTAAAATTATGTAATATGCTCCAAAAGAAGACATACAAATGGCAAATAGACACATGAAAAAATGCTCAATATCACTCACTGTCAGAGAAATACAAATCAGAACCACTCACACCGTTCAGAATGGCTAAAATGAACAACTCAGGAAACAGTAGATGTTAGCAACGATGCAGAGAAAAGGGAACCCTCTTACCCTGCAAATACAAACTGGTGCAGCCACTCTGGAAAACAGTGTGGAGTTTCCTCAAACAGTTGAAAATACAACTACCCTACACCCCAGCAATTTCACTACTGGATATTTACCCCAAAGACACAAACATAGTGATCCAAAGAGACACTGGCACCCCGATGTTTACAGCACCAATGTCCACAATAGCCAAACTATGGAAAGAGCCCAGATGCCCACCGACAGATGAATAAAGATGTGGTTTATATAAAACAGAATATCACTCAGCCATCAAGAATGAAATCTTGTCATTTGCAATAACATGGATGGAACTAGAGGGTATTATGCTAAGCAAAATAAGTCAATCAGAGAAAGACAAATATCATATGATTTCACTCACATGTGGAATTTAAAGAACAAAACAGATGAACATAGGGGAAGGTAAGGAAAAATAAAATAAGATCAAAACAGAGAGGGAGGCAAACCATAAGAGACTCTTAACTCTAGGAACAAAGTGAGGATTGCTGGAAGGGAGAGATGGGGTAACTGGGTGATGAGCATTAAGGAGGGCATATAATGTAAAGAGCACTGGGTGGTATATGCAACTGATGAATTATCAAATTCTACCGCTGACACTAATAATACACTAGATGTTAATTAAATTTAATTTACATAAAAAAATTACAAAATATATAAATATTGTCCAACATATAACACTGGATACAACCTATGATTGACAATAAATCTTTATGGAAATAAAAAATATATTAGTATTGGTTAAAATCTCAACATGTCCTATTCTATTAAATTATGTTTTGCTACTTAGGTTTTATTTTTGAGTCAGATTCTCTTGTTTTTAGAAGTATTCTGATTACATCAATATCTACAGCACCAGGGACCTATTACCCTGTCATTCAGTAGGAATGTATTGTTTAACATTTAAAATAATGTTGATTTGGGAACTAAAACAGAAGCAATATACATCAACACCTTAAAAGTCTCATTAGGAAACCTCAACTCTTGGGATGGCTATGTGGTTCAGCAGTTGAGCATCTGCCTTTGGCTCAGGGTGTGATCCCAGGGTACTGGGATCAAGTCCTGCATCAGGCTCCCTGCATGGAGTCTGCTCCTCCCTCTGTCTCTGCCTGTCTCTCTGTGTCTCTCATGAATAAATAAATAAATCTTTAAAAAATATAAAGGAAATCTCAACTCTTAAAGGAAAGACCAAGGACAGTAATTGAGGAAAAACATATTTGACTAATAATAGAACGTTACAGTTTTGGTTATCTCCTCTCTTCTAAGTACCTGTCTTGAAAGATTTGATCATCAATTCACTCTCCCTGGCTCCCCTTTTCTCTGAAACTACCTGGAGTAGTCAGGGTTCTCTGGAGAAATGGGAGAGATGGGTGATGGGGGAGAGTTAGGAGAAATTAGCTCACATGGTTATGGATGCTGAGAAGTCTCACACTCTGTCATATGCAAGCTGGAGACCCAGAAAGGCCAGTGATGTAATTCAGCCTGAGTTCGAATGTCTACAATCCAAAGGAACAAATGGTTTACATCCTAGTCCTAAGGTAGAAGAAGATGACCTGACATGTTCCAACACAAGGCAGGCAGAAAGCCAAAAGTTGGCAAATTCCACTTCCTTCCACCTTTTGTTTTATTTAAAGCCCTCAGTGGATTAGCAATGCCCATCAACTTTGGGAAGGGAAATTTACTTTATTGAGTCCACTGATTCAAATGCTAACTTTATATGGAAACATTATCCTTATGTATCCATTGTCTTTTGGATTCAACTTTTTTAATGACATTGACTGTGAGTCTATCTTTGATACTTTGGACTATTATGCCTTTGCTTTTTGGATCCTTTTAATATTTTCTCTTTATGCTTTTAAGAATTTTTATGATAATGTTATAATAATATAATAATGTCAGAGCTATTATTTCTTTTTCCAAATTTTTTAAAGAGAGAGAGCACAAGAGAGCTGGGTGTAGCGGAAACAGAGAGAGAATCTTAAGCAGAGTCCATGCCTAGTGCAAAGCATGATACAGGACTCAATCATCACTCCTGAGATCATGAACTGAGCTGAAATAAAGGGTTGGATGTTTAACCAACTGAGCCAATAATCAAGACAACTTTGGCACAGCTATTATTTCTAAAGTACTTTTTGCCTTTACATTCATAGAGTTTATGAATCCAGAACACAATGTCTTCCCTCTGTTTTAGTAAATTATCAGATACTCTCTACAAATCTTATATTTTTCACTTTTTATATATTTTATACTTTATCAAATTTTTCTTGCTTTTTAAATCTCTTCTTATCTAACATATCTATTGATTTTCCTTTGTTAAAATTTCTTATTCACTTACTTCCTTTATTCCATTCTTAGGTTTATACATTTCTCAACTCTAATATTTTTTCAGTGTTGTGTTTTGAAGCGTAGAAAGTGAAAATACCCCCTTTTATACTTCCATCTTAAAATAGAATCATATATTTAGTCTATGCAAATTTTAAGGGTTTTGTATTACTTTTGGATCTTTTGGTTCATACCATAATGCTCTATTTTATATGCAATGGTATTTGGAAAGGAAATAATTTTATTGGTTTGATCTCATCCTGGTTAGTTGAAAATTAGAGAAAAAAAAATTGTTTCCATACTTTGATATCAAAATGCTGCATATTTCTCCTTTTCTAGTAAGCCATTTATCTACAATAATAACAAAAGTGATTTATTATTTGTAAAATACTTTTCAAAATATCTATTGATTTAATCAATAAGCTTTGCTTTAGTACTAAATGTTCATACCGTATATATTCCTTTTTATCTAGAGTTCAAAGACTATTGGATGATAACGGCTTATTAATAGAAAATTGTAGGAAATAGGGCATCATAAATGCAGTCCAAAATATGGTTTATCTCAGTTAATATCTATTTGAATGGAAGAGTTACTTTTATCAACTTTTTTTAAATTTGGAAAAGACATATAATGTTAAATGATTTGCTTAAGAATATGCACTGAAATAATAAATCAACCCAGGAATTCTGATAGTAGATTCAATTTTCTATATTCCACTTGAAATATATTAGAAGCATTTTATATTTATGGACTATGACCTTCAAAAATCACATAATTTTAAGACTTTTTTTCCTAAAATATGAAAATTTACTATCAAGAATAAATTAACAAAGGCTAATTGTTTTACTCTAGTAATTTTTGGAAGGGCATTCACTTCTGTAGATCCATTAAATTAAACTTACTACATGATGATTCTTGTAACTCAACTTTCTAAAATATGTGGTTATTTTAGTGTCTGAAGTATTAATTTTAAAATCAATTTCAAACTTAATATGACTAGGTACAAATATTTTAAAATATAATTTATTTGAAAATGATAATTATACCTGAGGCTTTTGGGGGTGTTGGTTGATATTCCAAGGACATTAGTTGAATTAAATGTTAAAGCTTTTGGAAACTGACTCTATTATGTAAGGTAACATAACAGCTTAATTTTAACAAAACACAACGGCTTTAAAAAAAAACAGCAGTGCGATAATCTGTTCTTTTTATAATAAAGTGGAATAACAATGTAAAATTTGACAAGCTTCCAGTATTTTTTATTTTTTATTTTATTTTTTTGCTTTCTTTCTGTAGTGTTAATTTTTAGCCTACTGTATCTCATTTTCAGTATTTACTGGGTATTCAGTAAATATTTCTTAAATGTGAGAAAGGGAGATGCAACCATTGAAATTCAGGAGTTTTCCTGGCCATCAGCTAGGTCTAGGTTCAGCTGGCATGGCACTCTTAGCTCAGTCTCTCTGATCTTTTATTCAACATAAACTTCGCAGAATATCAGACAAGGCTACGTTGTAACTGTGAAGAATCAAGACAAAAATGAGAGTATTCTTTAAGTCATGTCTAAATCCAAACAAAACATGAAAATTGTCCAAATAACTTAAGGGAGCAAATGTGTTTTCTAGATAATATGAATGATTGATGATTCTTTACCAGTTATAATGTCAATTGCTAGGTCTACTCTTCCTTTCTTCTAGACAAGATTTATTAATACATCAAATCATACACAATTCTTTGATGTCTGAAAAGATCTGATCCAGAGTACAGTCCTACTTTCTGAAATAATTTCTAAAATCACTTAATACATGCTCAATGCTAAGTCAATTAAATTAAACTAAAGAGAGAGAGCACAAGAGAGTTGGGTGTAGCAGAAACAGAGAGAGAATCTTAAGCAGAGTCCATACCTAGTGCAAAGCATGATACAGGACTCAAGCATCACTTCTGAGATCATGAACTGATAAGTCAATTTTAACACTTTTACTGAGGCACCATACGCCTTCCTTCAGGAGTAATCTGTCTTGCAACAAGAAGCAATAAACCTCATTTGTTCAGCTACAGGTATGTTCCAAGTGTTATTTGGTTTCACTGGAGGGCACTGGCAGATGGTTAAGTGTGATTTTAGATACTGGACACCGGTCTGTGTTTCTTATTATTTTTTTTTTTTTAATTTATGATAGTCACAGAGAGAGAGAGAGAGGCAGAGACATAGGCAGAGGGAGAAGCAGGCTCCATGCACCGGGAGCCCGACGTGGGATTCGATCCCGGGTCTCCAGGATCGCGCCCTGGGCCAAAGGCAGGCGCTAAACCGCTGCGCCACCCAGGGATCCCTGGTTTGTGTTTCTTGATTGCATTACCCTCTCTCCATCTTGGTCTCTTACTCTGTCTCTCTCTTCCCCTTTCTCTCTCGCCTTCCCTCCCTGTGTTTCTCCCTCTTTCCTTCAGTGTTACTCATATACACTTACATAAACAAACAATACAATCAGTTTAAAACTTTCAATAAAACAAAACTCCCTTAAAAAGTCTACCCACTCTAACATAGAATAACTATCTTTAAATATGTCTGATTATATTCTCTTTGAAAGATAGATGCTATTAACAGTACATCACTTAAAATCATTGATAAGTATTACCCACACAAAAAAAGAATGTCTACAGTTTGTTGCCAACTGTAACTCATCCTGGATTATCTAGCTCCAAAGATCAGTCCCAGAAAGGATTGTAAAGGGAGACATGAGTTCATTCAGGAAGTAGGTTCCATAATGTGAAATAAACCTGACATTCTTAGTTTAAAAATCATAACTAAAAAGATAAAAGAAAAACCACACCACAATACATATGTCCTGAGAGGGGAAAGAAATGAGAGACATCAAGGAAGAGTTAACATTTTCTGCCAAAATATCTGTCTTCTCTTTTTAGTATGAAATATTAGTGCCAGCGGTGGTGATACCTCTAGGGTTTATTGCCATTTGTAAGATAATTTATACAGCTGGCTCACGCTAGCTGCCTTTCTTTTTCTCTTTCTCTGTGTGTCTGTCTCTCCATTTGTCTCTTTCTCCCCCTTCTCTTTCTTGTCTCCAATGTACTCCTTCATCCTGCCTTTTACTTGTCACTTGTGCAATATTTTGGGGTGTACACAGCAAACGTTGAGACTAAAAGACATTAAAGTGTCTATCCAAGGATTTCAAGGAAACAGGAGAAATTATTCTTATTAAGCTACTTCACAATAAAACACAGAATAAATGATTAAATTTGTCACTTCATAAAAAAGAAAGTTGTTTTTAATTCCTTCCCCTTCCCCCTCAAAAAAGCTGTTAACTGGATAAGAAGTAAAACTAATCACTTCAAACAAGAACGCAATCTTTGTTGATTTGAAAATAAAAAACAGTACTTGATGATAAATCACCTATTACATATGAAGAACGATGTTTTATGTGGAATCATTCTTGTTTGATTTAAATAATCAACAATGTTAGTGTACATTTTTACCTAATGGCTTATTCAAAGTTATTTATTTTTTTTACATGTTTGAGAAAATAACTTTGCATGAAGACATAAGGTAAAGTATACTATAATAGAAAATAATCACTTTTATGTATGTATTTTCCTTCAAGGCCCATGTCTGTCTGGAAATTCTCTAAGAATGTGGTATTTCTTCCAGTGATTTCTATTTATCATTGAGCTGTGGGACACCGTCAACAATTTAGAGAAGACTGATGCCTTGCAGGTTAGAGACCAACAGCAGGGGGTTCTCCCATAAAGACAAATGTTCTAGAGATTTATCTGTTTACCTACATAATTTTTTTCTCTTTAAGATACCCAGGGATTTTTGTGCCTCATTTGGCACTGATCTGTAAGGTACTATTGTCAAGAGAGAAAAGAAAGAATATTAAATTTCTCTCATTCAAAATATCTAATTTTATAGACATTTAGGGAGTAGCAGAACATATTAAAAAAAAGTTTTTGAATTCCAAAACAAACCCGCCAACAGCTAATTACCATTGAGAATATAAATACATTAATAACCATTCTGAATTTTCTGTAGGAGAAAACACCATGTTTGATATAATTTCAATCATCATTCAAAATTTAAAAAAAACAGTTTACTCTTTATATTTATAAAAACTTGAAGCTATTTTGGAAAACATACCTTATAAAATGAATAGATTTTGAGAATTTTATAGTTGGCATGACCTACACTATACTTTTAATAAAACACATGTTATAATTGGCAGTGAATCATAGATACTTTGCACAATTGCTTCTAAAGGATCTATAAAATTATCAGAAAGTTTAAATAGCTCTGTGAAGTGCGAAAAATGTCATACTGTAATGTCAATACTTGTATTTTGATAAAATTACATATATTAATACTGGCATGTTGAATTTAATACTGAGATATCTCTGTGTGCCAGAAAGGGTGGTTAGTGGTTCATTCATTCCTCAGAGAAGGACAGCAAAGCCATCTTTTCTTACCCTAATTCCACAGATTAGGAAGTTGGACATGGAAAATCTGTGTTTATGTGTGTAGGCATAAACTTCCTTTTTCCAAAAAAATTAATGGAAAAGGTAAATATGTTTCTGTGGATTTAGAACAGAGTCTTCCCCGGTTTCGTGTGTGATGTCTAATTTTGAGCTAATTAAGTATTAGCTTCGTACTGAACAGTGATCTCTTTGTTCTCAGTTGGAAAAGTGCTCATACAGAAACTATTTTTCCTTCTCTGCTCTCTTTAGTCTCATCTCTGAGTATTTTATTATGGAAGCAATGATCTCTCCACAGTAGAGTGGCATCCTCACTGAGTGTAACGTTGTTTACACGTCCACCTTCCTAGCTTTGATGGCATATGTGAGGCATTTTATGCTCCATGGAAGAGAGGCCTGCCGTGCACTGAGGTGGCATTATTGTTATTATACCCATGGTAGTTGTTTAAGGATCTGTCTTTAAACAACAACTACAAGGCCCATTTAAAACTCACTTTAGCTTCGAACATACTTGTAATTTAACTTGAGAATACCCAAATCACCAGTGTACTATTTGTGGGATGTGGTTCTGATTCAATCTACACAGATTATCACTGACACCTAAAAATAGTTCAAAGATATGTAAAATTGGGTCTGTAGAAGGTTAAATGAATCAAAGAGACTATCATTAAATCAAGAGTCAAACACTCTGATTCAGTAAAGTCTTTAAACGTAAGGAAAAATATAGATCAATTTCTTTGCCTTGTATACTGCAACTACAACAACTTTAAAAAGTATGAAAATATTTTCTTTCAGTCTTAAATTAAGGCTGTAAGTTGGAACCCATCAATGAGTCAGGAAGTTCATGACCTACCCCAAATAGCAAAATATAATGGGTATGCATCTGTGTTTTCTTCTATGTCTGCTTTATCCTCTGCTGGAGAGGATCTAAAGCTTTAATCAGATTCTCAAAGGTAATCATGAACTGAACTGTTTGTATTCAGGGTTATAAATGGAAGATCTTCTCAGAGCATTCATTACTGTTTACTAGAACAGCGCTTGAGAATTAACATCCTTAAAAGTATCTAATCCAAAAATATTTTTTCACTTCTCTAAATTACTAAAATTTTGCCACATGTTTCTCTAACCTCAATTTACATATGTTAAATTACAATTGGAGAGGGGAGCATATATGAATATTTAACTTTTTTTCAAAGTGTTCTCTTACAGTTCAACTTGTGACCTACTTGACTATATGCTTTTGATTTTTTTTTTTTTTTTGGCTTCCTGCAACTCTATATATCCCTTTGCTTAGAACACTCTATACAACAAATGTGTATTATCTGTTATGTGTCAGGTATCAGGGGGACACAGTTGTAAACTAGAAACATGGTCCTCGTTCACATTAAGCAGATATTCTAGCAGGGAAAACAAATCTGAAAACAACATTTGCACAAATATTACTAAGTACAGTTGTAACAGGTGGCATAAGGCAGAAATACAGCATTTTATGTAAGAACATAAGAGATCCTAACCAGGCAAGAATGAAAATGATCTCAGAATATGAGAATAAGTATAGATGAGAAAGAGCTTTACTCATTGGACACTACATTTAAGCTACAGTAGTTTGAAACTTGGCTCAGTTCTCAATTCCCAAATAGATTCATGATACCTTCTCTAGAACATGCATTTTTTTTTTTTGCATTTGACTTCTATAACACTGGAACTTATGATGAGTACATTTTTTTAATAAATTTATTTTTTATTGGTGTTCAATTTGCCAACGTACAGAATAACACCGAGTGCTCATCCCGTCAAGTGCCCCCCTCAGTGCCTGCCACCCAGTCACCCCCACCCCCCACCCTCCTCCCCTCCCACCACCCCTAGTTCGTTTCCCAGAGTTAAGAGTCTTTATGTTCTGTCTCCCTTTCTGATATTTCCCACCCATTTTTTCTCCTTTCCCCTTTATTCCCTTTCACTATTTTTTATATTCCCCAAATGAATGAGACCATATAATGTTTGTCCTTCTCCGATTGACTTATTTCACTCAGCATAATACCCTCCAGTTCTGATGAGTACATTTTCATGAATTTCTACCCTTTCCATTATTATCCTGCAAATACTTATTATTTTTGGTTTTTATTTTTTTCTATTTTTTTTTAAGATTTTATTTATTTACTTATGAAAGACACACAGAGAGAGAGAGAGAGGCAGAGACACAGGCAGAGGGAGAAGCAGGCTCCATGCAGGGAGCCCGACGTGGGACTTGATCCCGGGTCTCCAGGATCATGCCCTGTGCTGAAGGCGGCACTAAACTGTTGAGCCACCCAGGCTGCCCTATTTTTGTTTTTTAATATAATCTATACTGTATACCATTGCTGAAACTCTAGTCAGAGCATATCATTAATACTTTTCACGTGATTGAAATCTCAAGCGCTATGACCTACTGCACCAGAATGCAAAGTGAAGCAATAAATGATATCAGCAATGTGAAGTCTGTCATTTGAAATTTTTAAATATTTAGATTTATTTTCTGTTACTATTCAGTGTCAAGAAGTTAGTAGACAGTGTACTATCTTTATGAATGTACTCTGTTGCAACAAAAGGACATAAAATGTTATTTATCCCCAAATGAATTTCACTCTATTGCATTTAAAAAGGAGTGTGTTGGCACCAACAACTTCTCTCTCTCTCTCTCTATCTATATACCTCTCTCTCTCTCTCTCTATATATATATATATATATATACTGTGTAGTATACCTTGCTATTGCATATCTATTATGATTTGAAATTAATGAATGATACTGAGGCAGAGTTTGCTTTTCATATGCAATTTACTAATTAAGTAATTTAGGTTGAGCATATAAAAAGAACTATGTCATGCCACCATAACCATAATTATGCAAAGTATACTATTTCAAAAGAAATTTTGAAATTAACAAGAAATCATCTTAAATAAAAAAAAAATAAACATGTATTTTTTATAAAAGTACAAACAGATATTGGCATTTGTAAGACTAATAACAATTTGTGATTAGATGTATGCACTTTCCATTCAAATGTTGACTATCATGACTATTTAAAAAATAGACCTGGTTTTAATTATAATTTGATGAGAGATGTGAGTTGAGGTGAAAAAAATCACCTCATATTGATACTTTATCAAATACATATTGTATTTTATTTTTTTTCACACTTCAAGTTTTTATTTTATGTTTTTGTCTTCTTTAAAGTAGGCTCCACACCCAACATGGGGCTTGAACTCACAGTGCTGAGATCAAGAGTTGCTCGCTCTTCTGACTGAGCCAGCTAAGTGCCCTTCAAGTTTTTATTTTAATTCTAGTTAGTTTATATACAGTGTTATATCAGTTTCAAGTGTACAATCTAGTGACTGAACAATTGCATACATCACCTCATGCTCATCATGACAAGTGTGTTCCTTAATCTCCATCATCTATTTAGCTCATCCCCAAACCATCCTCCCCTCTGGTAACCATCAATTTTTTCTCTATATCTAAGAGACTGTTTCTTAATTTTTTTCACTTTACTCATTTGTTTTATTTCTTAAATTTCACATACAAGTGAAATCATACAGTATTTGTCTTTCTCTGATGGACTTATTTCACTAACACTCTGATCCATCCATGTCTTTGCAAATGGCAAGATTTCTTACTTTGTTATGACTGGATAATATTCCATTGTATATATAATACCACATCTTCTTTATCCATTCATCAGTCAATGGGTACTTGGCCTGCTGCCATATCTTGGCTATTGTAGTAGATAATGCTGCATTAAACATCAGGGTGTGTGTGTTCCTTTGAATTAGGGTTTTTGTATTCTTTGAGTAAATCCCCAGTAGTCTGATTGCTGGATCATAGGGCAGTTCCATTTTTAACATTTTGAGGAGCCTCCATACTACTTGACACAGTGTCCGCACCAGGTTGCATTCACACCAACAATGCAAGAAGGTCCTTTTCCTCCATGCCCTAGTCAACACCTGTTGTTTCTTAGGTTGTTTATTTTACCCATTCTGATAGATGTGAAGTGACATCTCATTGTAATTCTGATGTGCATTTCCCTGTGGTAAGTGATGTTGAGCATCTTTACATGTGACTGTTGGCCATCTGAATGTCCTTTGGGAAAAATGTCTGTTCATGTCTTCTGCCTGCTTTTTAATTGGATTATTCATTTTGGGGGTGTTGAGGTTTTTGAGTTCTACACATACTTTGGATACAAACACTTTACCAGATATGTTATTTACAGAGTTCACCTCTCATTCCATGGGTTGTCTTTTGGTTTTGTTGATCGTTTCCTCAATGTTCAGAAGCTTTCTACTTTGATGTAATCCCAATAGATTAACTTTGATTTGACCTCAGGGGACATGTCTAGAAAGAAGTTGCTATGGCTGATGTCAGAGAAGTGACTGCTTTTGTTTCCTTCTAAAATTTTCTGGTTTTAGGTCTCACATTTAGGTCTTTCATCCATTTTGAATTTCTTTTTGTGTATAGTGTAAAAAAGTGGTCCAGTTTCTTTTTTTTTTTTTTTTTTGCATGTTGCTGTCCAGTTTTCTCAATGTCATTTGTGGAAGAAGCTATCTTTTTCCCATTAGATAGTCTTTCCCACTTTGTTGAAAATGAATCCACTATATAGTTGTGGGTTCATTTTTGGGTTTTCTATCCTATTCCATTCATTTATGTGTCTATATTTGTTCTAGTACCATACTGTTTTGATTACCATAGTTTTGTAATATACCTTCAAGTCTGCAATTTTGATGCCTACTGCTCCGATTACCTTATTTAAGATTGCTTTGGCTATTTGGAGTTTTTTGTTGTTCCATACAAGTGTTAGGATTATTTGTTCTAATTCAGTGAAAAATGCTTTAGTATTTCAATAAGGATTACATCAAATGTGCAGATTGCATTTGATAGTATAGACATTTCAACAATATTTTTTCTTCCAATTCATAAGTATGGAATGTCTTTCCATTTCTTTGCCCAATCTTCAACTTCTTTCATCAGTGTTTTATAGTTTTCAGGGTACTAGTCTTTCACTACTTTTGTTAAATTTATTCCTAGGTATCTTATCATTTTTGTTACAACTATAGATGGAATTGATTCCTTAATTTCTCTTCCTGCTGTTTCATTATTGGTGTATGGAAATACAGCAGTTTTCTGTACTTTCATTTTTGTATCATGAGACATTACTGGATTCTTTTATCAGTTCTCACATTTTTTTTTTTTTTTTGGTGCAGTCTCTCTGGTTTTCTATATATACTATCATGTCATCTGCAAGTAGTGAAAGTCTTGCTTTCTCCTTACTGATTTAGATGTATTTTATTTCTTTTTTTTTTCTTGAGTGATTGCTGTGGCTATGACTTCCAGTATTATGTTGAGTAAAAGCAATGAGAGAAAACATCCTTGCCTTATTCTTGACCTTAGGTGAAAAGCTCTTAGTTTTTCCACATTAAAGGTCATGTTAGCTATGGGGGTTTTCCATAGATGGCCTTTATAATCCTACTTTGTTGAGGATTTTATAACAAAAAGATGTTGTACTTTGTCAAATACTTTTTCTGCTTCTAGTGAAATGATCATAAGACTCTTATCCTTTCTCATATTGATGAGATATATCATGTTGACTGATTTGCGAATCACCCCTCCACTTGATTGTGGTGAATGACCTTTTCAACGTATTGTTGGATTTGGTTTGCTAGAATTTTATTGAGAATCTTGCATCTATGTTCATCTGGGATAATGGCTTGTAATTCTCTTTTTTAGTGGTGTCTTTATATGGTTTTGGTAAGGCAATGCAGGCCTCATAGAATGAATTTCGAAGTTTTCCTTTTTTTTGTATTTTTTTTTTGGACTAGTTTGAGAAAAAGTATTAACTCTTATTTAAATTTTTGGTAGAATTTGCCTGTGAAGCCATCTAGTCCTGAACTTTTGTCCCTTGGGATTTTTTTGATTACTGATTCAGTTTCTTTGCTAGTTATTGGGTCTGTTCAAATTTTCTATTTCTTCCTACTTCAGTTTTGGTAATTTATATGTTTTTAGGAATTTATCCATTTTTTTCTAGATTGTCCAATTTGTCGTGATGAGCACCAGGTGTTGTATGCGAATGTTGAATCACCGTGTTGTACACTAAAAACTAAAATCACATTGTATGTTAACCAACTAAAATTTAAATAAAAAATTTTTTAAAGTGCATTGTGAAATAATTGAGTTCTTTCCAATTTGTACTAAGGGTTACATCCGTTATGTGGCCTTTACTCACAGAGGGTGAGGCAGCATCTTTGATTTCATTTGTATTCTCCTCAGTATTATTTAAAAATTATTGAGAGATTATGCTGCAGGCTGAATGAGAGGATCAAATCAATTCTTGGTCAATTTTTCTTTTTTTACTATAATACCTCATAGATACTCAGACTACCAGGATCCTTTTCTGCAAAATGGTGATAATAACTGTGTTTATTTCATAGAGTAGACATCGGAGTTAATTGAAGAAGTACCCATAAAACAGCATGACTGACATAGAGGATATATAACAAACCAACTATTCTTTCACATTTTTTTTTTTTTTGGCCAAGTTTGCTTTCTTTTGACACTTGGCACCTTCCTACATTGAGATTCATTTAACTTCATTTATATAAAGTCAGCTAAATGTTGGTTTAAACTATTGTATGTATTAAAAATAGATAATTTTAGATGTGCTGTGTAACTATCAAATATATTGTGCAAAATTGTAGAAAACTACTCATTGTAAGAAAACAGTCTTGATTTACCAAATCAAAAATATTTGTTAAGCATCTTGCATGAAAACTCACTAAGGTTAATATTAAGAAAACTATAGTGAAAATGAGATACTTTTTTTTTTTTTTTTTAATGAGTCAGTGATGCTCACACAAGCCCTTGTGTTCTCTTATACACGCTGTCAGGAAATGTCTGCTGATACCTTTAACTCTCTTCTATAAACGCCTAGATTCTTTTTTTTTTCCCAGTTATTTATTTAGATATATTTTAATGATTTGAAATACTTCAAAATCATTCTTTATTTATGTAGTTTATTAATTCTGAATGGACTTCTTACTGAAGTAGAGTTACATGTACATATATATGTACACATGTAAATTGATATATAAATTATCACTTGTCAGTTGTGTAGAATAATGGGGAAATTGTGCTTAGCAAAGTACTGTTAATTTACTTTTTGAAAATTGTATCTATTGGTAAAACCCTAGATTGAAGAAAAAAAACATAATAGTCATTCAGGATTTTAAGTAACTTTGTAAGTTACTTGAATTTTGTTTTAATAGAAGAACAATATTATAGTTTTCTCTGTTATCCTTACAGCTCAAAACACAAGATATTGTGTACAGCAATTACTTAGCAGAAATAAAGTGAGTGAATTCTTACTGTTCACATTATCACCTGACTCCATCATAGTATAAATCCTAATATTTCCTTGCTTATTTTCTTCTTCTCATGTTTCTTTCTGTCAGCATAATGTTTATGTTACTACCTTGATAGTATTCTAAAGCCCTATTCTGTTTATAGCTCCAGTAATTAAAAATCCTTCATGATTTAATAAAATTTATAAGTATGGAGTGATAGATCATTTATGAAATATCCTAATCCATAATCCTTTTCTAGTTACTCTCTCTCAGTAATTTTGACTTTCCATTCTCTCAGAACTCCTTTGATTCTGTTCTTTCCCAGTCATTCCCCAATAAAGAAATAGAAAGTCTATTTTCCAGGTGTTCACATACAGAAATTGGAATCATTCTTGATTCATCTCCTTTTCTCACACTTGGAAAAATCAATCTATCATAATATACTTTGGGCACAACTTTCAATATATATTTACCATTAATATACTTTCTACTTTATTTGAAGTAACTCGCTGAGCAACGCTTACTTCATTTTGGATCTTCTTTCACAGAGTATACATTTGTCTTTTTTTGGTATAGATATATTTTACATCATTACTTTTAGTTACAGCTTAATATTCAAGTATGTGGATCTATCAAAATATGGAACCAAATTCAACCTTTTGAATTTTGGTTATTGCATAAGCAGTTATTGTTCACACAATTGGAATTCACTTACCTTATTTATAATTTGCATATTCTATAAATATATTTTACTAATATAGGATGCTGTTTTTTGAGTCAATCAAAAGCGTTTATCATTCATTAGGTTTTATGAGGTATGAGCAGTAAGTATATTCAGAGTTTTTACAAATATTGACTTTCTGAATACTCATACCCTCTTCCAATAAATACTATTGCTAATGACAGTTTTAGGTAAGAAAAACTAAAAGTGGAATGCCCGGGTGGCGCAGAGGTCGAGTTCCTGCCTTCTGCCCAGGTCGTCATCATGGCTGGGATCGAGTCCCACATCGGGCTCCCTGCATGGAACCTAGTTCTCTCTCTGCCTGTGTCTCTGCCTCTCTCTCTCTCTCTCTCGCTTTCATGAATAAGTAAATAAAATCTTTTAAAAATATACAAAAATAAAAGTCAATAGTTATTAAGTATTTCATACAGGGTTATTGGCTAATGTTAGTTTCCTCAAGTGTTCTAAAGTTGATGTTGATTTGTCTGTGTACAAAGCTACTGTGAAATAACTTAAAAGCCTTATTTTGCATTAATAGGGGCTACCTGTCAAGACAGGACTGCTTAAAATGTATATAATTTTCAAATTTCCCTTTAAAGCTCTAAAATAATAAAAAAAAAATTGTATCCCATACCCCCATAACAAGTAAAATAAACAAAACTCACAATTAAATTTTAAATCCTGCATTTCCTAGAATGTTAGATTCCTCCCCACCCACTCAACAAAACTATTCCTTTTAAACAATGAGGATGTCATAAATCACTTACTTAGTCTTTAAGCATAGCCATTAAGAATAAAATAGCCAAAAATTCTGTGCTATGGTGCAGTTCATATCTGCCACATAATGTTAAAAAGGATTTATATAGAGTTATGCACTCTCTAAAACATCAGAAGATAATGTACACCATTGGTTTCCAAAACATTGAGGTTTATAATGTAAAATATCTGTATAACTCTTCAGAGAGTTTCTCTATAACTCTTAGCTAGTGGCAACATTTCTTAACCTAATTGAAGCCCAAATTCTCTGTTTTAGAAGCAATTGATAATCTATATTTCCTTGTCAGACTGAGCACTAGATAGCAGTATCTTATTTTCTATTTATTTAGCTAATAGGAGAGTGAAATAAACAATGCAGCCAGGTCACTTAACTCCTGTTTCTTGTTGGGGAAATTATAAATTTTGAGGCTTGAATCATTATTTAGGCTCCTCTTACTTACTTTGAAATATACCATTAAATTTCACTAAGGGTTTGAAAGTTTTCCAGAACACAATTAGTGATATTACAAACACTACTGATAATATACTGCAATATGAAAGAAAGAAAGAAAGAAAGAAAGAAAGAA